>NC_085037.1:3782576-3877576 GCF_963692335.1 Osmerus eperlanus
CCTCAATCTCTTTCCCTCCCTCTCTCTCTCTCTCTCTCTCTCTCTCTCCCCCTCCCTCCTCTCTCTCTACCTCCCTCTCTCTCTCTTTACCTCCCTCAATCTCTTCCCTCCCTCTCCCTCTCTCTCTCTCTCTCTCTCCCTCCCTCTCTCTCTCTCTCTTTCCCTCCCTCTCCCTCTCTCTCTCTCTCCCTCCCTCCCTCTCTCCCCTCCCTCCCTCCCTCCCTCCCTCCCTCCCTCCCTCTCTCTCTATCTCCCTCTCTCTCTCTCTCTCTCTCTCTCTCCTCTCTCTCTCTCTCTCTCCTCTCTCTCTCCTCTCTCTCTCTCTCTCTCTCTCTCTCTCTCTCCCCCCCTCCTCTTTGTTCCCTTTCTCCAGGATCTGAAGTGTCGTCACATAGCCAAACCCTTCTCCATGGAGAAGCTCCTGTACCAGATCGCCACGGCCGAGTCCAAGCGTGACAACGGCGTCCTCCTGACCGCCATCTCCGCCCTCCTCAAAGACCTCAGGTACGGTAGCCATGGCAACGCCCACCCGCCCAGCCCGACATCAAAGGAGCGGGTGAGGGCAGCCGGTGTGCTCTAACGGCAGGCTGTATTGTAGAACGGGGCTCGCGGGAGGGGGGCGGCGGGGGGTGGGTGGGTGGGCGTTGCCATGGCGTCGCGATCAAAGATGCCCGTAGGTTGCGCCACCTCAAAGGGTCTCCAAGGAGACGGGTGGGCCTGTTCCAGGAAGCAGCGTGGTCTAGTGGATACTCACTTGATTGCGTCCTCATTGTTGCGCAGTGTTCTAACATCGTGTGCAAAATTCAGTTGGAAGTGTATCATTTATAGGTGGTAAAGTACACAGTTAAATCCAGTTTGTATTCAGTTTATATAGAAGGAGGCTTATCACTGGGTGTGCTTTTGCGTCCGATGAGAAACATCTTTGTGTTAATGGCTCCCTCTCTTGTCCAATTACAACATACACCAGTCATCCAATAGGAAGGTACCTTTTGCTCTACAGTCTCCCTAACCCTAAGCCCCTCCCCCCTCCCTGTCCAATAGGAACATAGAGATGAAAACAGCGGCAGGAGCTGTTTGAGGCGGGGCTTCTCTCCTCCGCCCGCTACGGCTCCCACGACAACAACCAGGCGTTCGGCGACAGCAGGAAGAAGCCGCGCAAGTGGCCGGCGCTGGAGTCATCAGAGCGCCGCTGCCAGATATGCCTGCACCTGTGTTACCTGTCCATGGTGAGGAGGGGGGGGGGGCCTGCACCTGTGTTACCTGTCCATGGTGAGGAGGGGGGGGGGCCTGCACCTGTGTTACCTGTCCATGGTGAGGAGGGGGGGGGCATGGAGCTGGGGGGGGGGGAGGAAGGGTCTGCCGGGGGTTCTGAAGTGTATGTATCTACTTGTTGTTACTATGGATATATCAGTGTAGTTTCATGTACTTAGTAACCTTGATGGGAAGTGTGTCTGAAGACGTTCTGTTGCTGTCGCCCCCTGCAGGTGGTCCAGGAGAATGAGAATGTCGTGTTCTGTTTGGAATGCGCCCTGCGCTACGTGGAGAAACACAAGTCCTGCAGAGGCCTAAAGATGATGTACGCTATGACGAGGTATGTGTGTGTGTGTGTGTGTGTGTGTGTGTGGCAGGCTAGCTGTTGGTGAGCTCAGATGTCTGTACCTGTTGGTTTCCAAAACAGGAAGTGCAATGCTTTTTGTCAAACAGGAGGCTGTGCTGTGTTTGGTGTTATGTATAGTACTGTGCAAATGTGTCAGCAGGATGGGAGTCCATCCTCATGCCCTGTTGTTTGTGCCACACAGGAGCAGATCAACAGCCTGGTGAGCCAGGTGTGTGGGAAGGCCGTGTGAAGAAGGGGGCCGTCCTGGAGGCGTGTAACGGGGGCAGCCCCATCAAGCCGGGGCCCAAGCGCGGCCCCCGCAAGCGGGCCACGGTGGGAGGTGTCCCTGTCCCGCATCTCGCCCGCCCACCTCGCCAAGAGCTCTGCCACGGCCGCCGTGTCCTGAGGGGGGGGCGGGGGCCGTCCGAGGTCCTCGTGCCCCTCCCCTTTCTTACTTTCGAGAATCACTAGAGCCCCGTTTCTTTTTCTTTCTTTTTTCCACAAATTGATTTGAAGCTTTTAATGCCCCGTTCCCCTCCCCTCCCTCCCCCCCAAACACACACAGACACGTAGACGTCCCCAAAAATGACCTCCCCGTCCCATTTCACACCCACCCCCCTTAGTATGGCAACCTTGTTTTTAAGAGCAAGCTGTCTTTTTGCACTAGCGCGAAAGAAGTTCGTTTTTGTTTTGAGGTTCCTTTCATTTGTTTTGTGGTTTGCTGGTTTTGAAGTGTCCTTAGCATTAAGTGAGAGGTTCACAGGTACAAGTGACGCCCCCCCCCCCCCCACTTCACCTGCCAAACCATCACCTGACACCCCCCCCCCCCCCATTTCTGAATAGGTCAATTTGGTGACCTGTCAGCTGTCTGACTCCGCCCCTTAGACTCATTCTCTAATCCCCTGCCTCACCATCGCGTCACTGTGAACTGTGAACACAAGGTGGAACAAGAAGAGCGGTCTTTTGCTAGTTTTTTTTATTGAAACGACACGAGTAGTACCCAAAGTCTGACTGTCTTGATGCAGCTCCTGGTCCGAAAAGGGGGGAGGTGATCCCAGGTGAAACTTGAAAGACAGACGTTGTTTTTTGGCTGACTTTTTTATTTGGATTTTAGCTGTCATTCATTTTAATGTTTTGTTTTTGTTTTTTTGCGAAGATCTTCTGTCTTTCTACTTATTCCTCAATCTTTCTTTCCCTTGGTGGACATGAGGCAGGCAGGGCAACGTCAGTTTGACCCCAAAAAGGAGGCTGCCGCTGGTCTCTCACTTCCTGGTTGTATGGAGGGATCCCTCTTTTGCTAGCGAGTGAAAACTGTGCCTAATACTTAGCAAGGAGATCCATTGTTTTTGGTGCTGTTGGTTATTATTACTGTATAACAATACAAAAGAAAATATTGGGGGCGCACCGGCTACCAGTCGGCATGCCCCCTCCCACAGGTCGGGGAAGCTCTTAGGCCTCTCTCCGGTTCTAGATGTGCAATCGTGTTAACATTCCATTCTTCCAGTCCTCTTGTTTCAGCTGTACCAGTAAACATTAATTATTATATATTATTATTATTATTATTTTGTGTTTTTGATTTGTTTAGTTTTCTTGTTCTGATGTGCTATCTCGAGTAGAGCCACTAGTCAAAGAGTGTAAAATGTGAAATATGAAAGTCCAAGTTTTTTTTTTCTCCTCTGCTTTCTGCTTTTTTCCCTTTTCCAAATGTTTAATGAGTGATTTAGCAGAACGTTCTGACACAAACAACATCAACTTTTGTACATAATCCTGTAAATGTCTTTAAATACTTGAGCCTTGTTTTTTGGGGTGAAGGAAGAAAGGAAGAGAGAGGAAGGTTGGGGAGGGGAGTGCTCGATGAAGAAAAAGCCTTACACTTCAATTTCTTCATCCGTGTGAGTTTGATGCTTACAGGGTCGCTCTGTCCCGTGTATAAAGTTTTAAGTGCTGCTTATATCACTAAGAAAGAGGATAGGGAGTAGCGACGCCCCCCGCCCCCCCCCCCTTTTTTTTTTTTTTTTTAGTTTTGTTTGTTTAGCTTTACTTTTTTAAAGAAAAGGGAAAAATATGTTCACAAAAAAATCCTGGGTTTTTACATTTTCATTACTGAAAATTCAACAATGTAGTAGCTACTCATGTGCACTGAGCTTGTCAGTGGTGACTGTCAAGGAAAATCCTATAAATCCAGTTTGTTGGTTGTCGTCCCTTGCAGAAGACTGAACTGTTTTAGGAGTATTTAAGGAAATGCCAAGTCGGGTGTTTTCAACAAAAAAAAAACTAAAAAACTAAAAACATGGTTGTCAAGTTTTTATGGCCTTACAATGTAATCTATTCATACAGGATTTTTTTTTCTTTTCTTTTTTTTGCAGTTTGATATTTTTTTTTCTTTTTTATACAGTCTAAACTATTTGCTTAAAAGTCTGGTCTCTGGCGAGTTAATTTATTAGCGCAGCATTTTAGCCTTTCCCTACACTTGGAAGGCATTTCATGTTGGTTATATTGACTGTTTTTTTACTTTTGCAGTTTGTACTTAAGGTTTAATAAAAACGTATGGACAATTCCCTGTCATTTTTTTTATGTTTCTCTGCAGTTGATTTAGCCTGGTCCTAACCAGACTCTCGTACATTGCATTTGTACAGAGAGTCTGGCCTCGCTCCATTGACAAGCGTTGACTTCCTTGTAGGCGGGTACTCTGTTGGATCTGCCCAGAGCCACTCTGATCTGCCATAACCAATCGCTAGCGTTCGCCTTAGCCAATTCCTTCACCCCTACTGTAACAGAGCTAGCTGCCGTAGCTGGAAAATCAAAACTGTTCCCGAACCCCGTGGGGAGGAGGGCCACAACATCATGGCCACCAACAAACTCAGCAAAACTTGTTCTTGTTCCGGCTTTAGCTTATGGATATTCGGCAGCGTTGCCACAACGGACCGAATGGCTTCGCTCGCATCTTTCTCCGCTGCCATTACGGAACTACAACACAAACTAGCGCACGACATCAACGTCATCGTTCTCAGCCACTCCCTCTGTTCGCTGATTCGCCGGTAGAAAATCAACCTGAAAAATCTGACTTACGTACCTCATGGCCAGACCTATGTACAGAAGCAAAAATAAAATTGAGCGGAAGTACGTAGGAGGGCAGAGCCAGACTACAGTTGATTAGCCTTTTTGGGAGTATGTTTTGGTAACTCCGAAACTAAATGGATGCATATCACCACACCATAACAAATGTTTGTCTATCACCAACCTATTCAGTCATTGGTAGGATGTACTGTACTCTCACTTGGAGGTACACTTGAGCATTGTAGTTTGGTCTTAGTGGCACCAGACTGTAAATGCTGTCATAAAATACAGCCTTAGGTCTGACTGGGAGTATTAAACAGTTTAACTCTCCGAATCTCTCCACCACTCAAATCATTTCTCTCTCTCTTCCCCTGTCTCTCTCTCTCTCTCTCTCTGTCAGTTTCCCATTTGTTAAAATGGCTCAGGCCTGGTTGTAAATCACTAGGAGTGAATGGAGAGAGACTATTAAAATTGACCAATCGCTCCATCCCAGTCACAATGTATTCTGATGTATAGCACTCAGCGCCCTGGTTGAGAGATTGACTTCGTGGGGGGAGACACATTTATTACCAACAAGTCAAGACATTTTAGGCTCTAGTCGCAGGGAGGGGATGGCATTGTAAACACACAATCATTTCAACATTAGCGATTTCTTTACAAGAGGGTTGAACCACGGTAAACACATGTACGATGTAGCTCCCCTCACACGTCCTCCTGTGCGAAACACTTGGTCCTCGTGGAGCTTTGGTCCTCCCTCTCAAAACGCCTCAGAAGGAAAGGTCCAGGCTCCTTATGGCTTTCTTTAAAGATCAGATAAGAAACTGACCTCCAGACAACCTTGGTGCTTCTGCACTAGGTTCCTCTGCAGTTTGTGGGAATGCGTTGGTCCCAGATCCGCTTAAACCAACTTTGGCTGTTATTGTCATATACCTGTCTGTTAGATAGAGACATTGACACGAGTGCTGAATGTAATTTAAAACACGAGGGAAAAGGGGTCTTTAGTTAAAGGCAGAGTTAAAGACACACGCACGCGTACTTTAGGATACTGTATAAACATTTGGGTTCAAACACTGTTTTCTCTTTCTGACCATTCTCCTTTGCTTTCCGTCATTACTTCGCTTATGTGCAAAAAAAACACGTTGTTTGGTCCTTTGAATATGAGTGGAATCTGTGAGTTTGAGTGAAATCATATCCATCCATCTTACAAGCTACTGCCCCCGCGGTCTTTCCTCGTTTCATTTCCCTGCGGCACCGTCGGCGAGTGCGCCGCTTCGGCCAACGCCGTATCGAGGTGAACTTCTTCCTCGTCCAGCGTCACCACCACCGTGCAGCGGCCGGCCTCTCCGTTCTCCTCTTCCTCGTCGTCTTCGCCAGCCTCGGTGTCCTGGCTGGCCGAGTCGGTGCAGGTGGAGGAGAGAGAGGAGAGCTTGTGCCTCAGGTCTGCCTGGGTGGGGACCTTCAGGCTGATCTCGGAGGTGAACGACTCCACGTCCGGACCTGCAGGGGGCGCCAAAGGTTAGAGCTCTGATCAAGTGAGTCGTGAGGGACCTACAGACACCACGTTGTGGTATAGTCAGAAATAGTGCAAGTAATCGGTGTTTAGCGTGTGTGTGTTTTGCATCTCTGTCCCTCCCTCCCCCTCCTACCCAGCCCGGTGAGGCTGCGCTGTTGTCCTCTCCCCCAGAGTGCAGGAAGACGTCCAGAGCTTCATGGTCTGACATGTCCATCAGGTCCATCTGCTCGAGCATGTCCACGTTCACCTCCATGGAAGACATGCTGCCTATTGGTTCTAAGCAGGACACACAGGAAGCAGCCATTAACACACACATACCCAGGACTACATTTCCTATGATGCAACAGCAAGGGGCTGAGTCCAGGAAGGAGCCAATAGGAATGTTGTGTTTCCCCCCAAGCTCTCAAACATATCAACTGGACAAAGAGAAAGATAAATAAAAAGCTGCAGTAACATGTCTTTATCAAACACTGCATTCAAAAATGATTATTTTAAACTTGTTTTCACTACATTTAGATCTATGCATTTTGTTTACATTTGATAACTAGGTTTAGAAATCAGGGTTGTACGAACAAAGACTCAATGCAGATTTTTAAGTGTGAATTTGGAAGTCTGGTGAGAAACTGCAAATCCTCCTCACAGACTATACAGATCAGACAACAGAGTTAAGCCAATCTGCACGTTTAAGTTGTGCTTTCAAAGCTCTTCAATCAGATGAAAAGGTACTTTGAAAAGAGTTGAAAGTATAATATATATACTCAATTCCTTGGGTTTGTGAGACTAGCTAGCCTAGTCCAGTGCACGGTAAAAAACAAACAAAAAGGAGGCATGATCCTGGATTCACCACCTTGCTTCTCAACCACAAAGCCAGTTCTTCTGTCCGGTCAACACCCACGACTGGCTCTGGACATGCATCATATGAATAGCCAGTGAGTGAACGATGTGAGCAGCACATGAGGTGGAGGACGAGCGGCCGGGGGAGGTGAGACGAGACAGACAGGATGCCGTACTGTACCTCGAGGGGTTAGAGGAGAGCAGGGCGGCGAGGAGGGAACAAGAGTAGAGAGAGAGAGGGAACGGTTATTTCTCCACAGAGACAGTGGCCTACGTTTATTGCTCACACACACACACACACACAAACAGATACTATATGCTCATACACACACACACACACACACATACAACCATGCAAATATCTATGATCAGTACAGGCCATTCACCATGGGTACGTGTGTCGAAGCATGCATACAAACACATACACACACTCATTCACTCTCGGTGACCTTCATGTGGCATGTTCAATTTCACATCCTTTTCTACGATCTATGTTTGTGGCACCCAGAGCTTAGACACACACATATACACATACGCAAACAAATACCTTTCAATATGCAATGAGTGGTATTTGTCATATCAAATGAGCTAGGCTATCAGAATACTGCACTACTACAAAATAATACGTGTCTACTTCCATAAAGCAGAATAAATGGTTCTGTTATCCGCAAAAGAAAATAACCTATTTTGTAAGATGGAAGATGTACACTTTTGAGACAAGCTGGTAATATGTAAGTAACAGGCCTTCCAATGTGTTCATTCAAGCTAGTTATTTTCACATTAAATGAAAGAACAGCCTTCCTTTCACCCCGAGATGACCCCTTCAGAAAGAAACGTCCTCTCGCTCCGCCAGTATCTTTCATTGCACGTTTAGTGAAAATGAGAAGGTCTGTGTTGGAGACATGTATCAGAAGATGAGTTTTCTAGTCGGGTTGCTGTCTGGTGACCCTCTTTCCATTGGTTGATGTGGTTAGCCGACCTCTCTCTCTCTATCTATGTCTCTTTCTATATTTCTCCGCCTCTGTCAATTCTCTTCAGACTCTCATACCATTCAGTTTTTTTTTTCTCTCACCCTCCTTTGAATCTCTCTCCCCCCACCCTCGACTTTTACTCTCTCTTCTGTCGCTCTCTTCCTCTCTCCCACGTTGTGAACGGTGCCGTCACTTCTTCTTCTTCTGCTGCCTCTCGCTCCCCTGTCTCCTTCTGTCTGTCTGGGTTTGACTGTCTGCATATCTCCCTCTTTCACTCTCCGCGCAACCCTCCTCTCTACTTTTCATTCTAATAAGCTATTTCCAGGGGATTTGTGGGGCAGAAAAGAGTGGAGGCTGGGGAGTGGGGGGGGAATCATATTAAGAAGAGCTTGGCAAAACAGTCCCATACAGTCTCTCTCTCTCTCTCTCTCTCTCTCTCTCTCTCTCTCTCTCTCTCTCTCTCTCTCTCTCTCTCTCTCTCTCTCTCTCTCTCTCTCTCTCTCTCTCTCTCACACACACACACACACGCACACACACACATCACACAGCCTGGGCCTTATCCACTTTCTCATTTGACTAAGTCCACTGGGTGCCCTTGGCTTTTGGCAGTAATGCAATGAGGTAAACCACTGTGTGAAATTCTATTATTGGACTGAATAGAAAACCAGCATGTGGAGAATGACATTTCTCTGCTAAATGACATCATTTGTATTTCTCTCAGTGTGAGTGGCTTTCAGTGCAAGTGAACTTGCATCACACAATACCATTACTCAGAAGCGGCATTCACAGCGGTTTTTCAACACATGTAAGTACTCCATTTTGAGTCACGTCGTGCAGTTCCAACTGAATGGACCAAATTGACACCAAAAAATGTACATCCCGATCACAGGTGCCATCAGTGTGGCAGAGGTGAAATCAAATGTATTTGTCAAACTTTTTTTAATTTTTTTTAAGACAACACTACTTCACTGACAGTCAGTATGGGACCAATTCAGGAGCAGAGCTGGACCTCTCCTCTCTCTCTCTCTCTCTCTCTCTCTCTCTCTCTCTCTCTCTCTCTCTCTCTCACCTCTCCTCTCAGCTATCTGCAGGTAGCCGGTAGACAGGTACTGCTCCATGTCCTGCTGGAACGCCTCCTCAAAGAACTTCTGTCTCTCCTTCAGCTTCACCTGGGCGGGCGGGGCCTGCCCAGACTCCGCCCCCGGAAGCCTCTGGGCATGCTCGGGGTCCAGCTCCACTGTGGGATGGAGGGGAGAGAGAGGTAGGAGAAGGTGAAGGATGGAGGAGTGGAGTGGAGTGGAAAGGAGGTCAGAAGTTTGGTACGGTAAGTATTTCTAATACGTGAATCATTTGGCAGCTGTGCGTGTTGGCATGGTTAGCATGGTCTTGGTTAGAGATCACAAGAAATCAAATAAAGGACCAAGAGATGAAGTCTCTGGTGATGCCAAATGGCCTTTCAAGCGGTCATCTGCGACATCAGAAAGAACATTCTTTGACCCTCCTTCGCAGAATCCAGAAGAGAAGATTTTCCCTAGAAGATGACTTCTTGGCTACTCCTCATGACCACGTTTGAGTTGAGGCAAGGTTCTAATGAGGCCTGACGTATGACTCCTCCATCCCAAACAGACACGGGCCAATTCCTCACTGAACCAGAACCAAGACCACGCACTCCCCGTTCTCATTAAATATACTTTTGATGCTGGTACAATGCACCCAGGAGAATACGCTTTGTAAAGTCTCACACAAACCCTATACACTCTAGTTACATTGGATAACGCTCTAGTTAGCCTAGTTGTTGTACCAGGAACTGAAATTCTTAGGTCAATGGATGAGGCGGGTAGGCATTCTGATTGGTCTGGACAGGACAGTTGGCACTGTCTGGACAAATCAAACGTTGACTTCCTGTTCTGTCTGCTCCTCCCACTCCACACTGGGTCTGAGAGGGACAGACATATTCAGGACGGAGAGACGGAGTTCAGCAGCCTCTGGGCAAGAGCTGTGTTTAAGAGAGAAAGTACAAGTAAGAGTAAATGTGCATGGGTTATGTGTGTGTGTGTTGTCACTGATGTGGCCAAAACACTCAGACTTGACCTGTCCCGACTTCTCCTCTCTCTGTATCAGAAAGGATCATTGTATGAGAGCTCCAATGAGTGGGGCTTCTGCCGTAATGATGTCATGACGAGAGAGAGAATAAATACTAGCCACTTAGATCTGAGTTACAAAATATGCACAGGAGCCACAAACTAGGGCAGTTTGGTGTTTTGTTCCACAGATGCAAGTGCAGACAGACAAACACACATGTAAACGCTCTCTGTCTTTATAAATGTCACATACAAACACACGCGTGCGCACGCTGACACACACACACACACACACACACACACACACACACACACACACACACACACACACACACACACACACACACACACACACACACACACACACACACACACAGGGGAGAGAGAGATAACACTGGACCCTCCCTCGAGCTCAATGTCCCATTATCACTAAACATCCTGTGAGGCCCTCTCTTTCCTCCTTTAAGTCTCTACCCCTAGGTTCACTCTTTCTGTCCACATCTCTCTGTCTCTCCCTGCTTCTCTTTCTGGACTCCTGCTAGCATGAGGGGTTGGCAGAGACGGCTCTATTAGATTAAGGCTTTGAGACACACAATGTTTTCTTGTGTGAGTCTGTGTGTGTGTGTTTGAGACAGAGAGAGAAAGGGGGAGATGTGTCTGCTGCTTGCCCGTGGTCTTTGTGTGTGTGTGTGAGAATGGTTCTTCTTTAAGAATTCATTAAAGGTTGCCTTTCTCCTGAGGGAATCCAGGTTTTCCACCGCAAAAGCTTCACTCTCTCTAGTCCTCTTTATGATTTTACCACCACATGCTCCTCTATCAACTTACAGAAGCACACATTATTCTCTCATGTGCACAGCCCTCCTCATGGGGATTTATATATGTAGAAACACACATCAGGTCATGCTACAGTAGCCTGCTTCTAGACACATGCTATTTAGTTGTTATTCTTATCCAAAAATAAACAACAATAGCATTTGGCTCAGTAATATTACCTGGAGAGAAGCTACATACTTACAAGAGTCTTACAGTTTTTCACAATTGTTAACACACAAAAAGCAAAACTGTGCATATTCGTGTGCTGTTTTATGTTTGACTATGAAAAAAGTAGGCCTACACTGAGACATTTTACAAAAGGAGAAATGGCTCATTCTCCAGAGTCATTGTCATTCATATGGTGTGTTCCATTTCTATAATTGTGTTTTCAATTTTGCACTTCAGTGTGCTGTAAATGCTTGGTTGTGTGCAGCAAATGCTTAGTTGTGTGTACTGTAATGATTGGTATGTGTGTGTCATTTGAAAATATGGTGTGTACCAAATATGGTGTGTACCAAATGAAAACACGAGTTCCATTTTGTGAACAGTTAAGAGATTTGATGGCAAAGAGTCATCTTGCAAAGGGAGTGTCAGGTTTAGCATTTTGTGTGTGAGGTTTTCAGTTTTGTGTATGCAGTTTTGAAAAAGCCGTTATTGTTTTGAGAAACGTGTGTTAACAATTGTGAAAAACTGTAACTAATTACTCTGAAATTGTATTTTTGGTATGTTTTTATCTACACGTATAGCTGTCATAACGTGATACCTGACCGTTTATGTAATAGTCTCATTTTCACATAAAAAGTATTTATTTTCATATTCATTTCGATGGATAGATTTTCGGGTCTTCTCAGTACTGATGTCTACCGTGCGATTACCATCATCTACTCCTCTTCTTCTAAAGAATCATCTCTCCCGTCTTACAAACCGCTCCTAACATGCCACCCTGCACTGTTTTTAAGCAGTAACCACACTTAAGCCCACAAGATTACGTTCCTGGGTAACTTGGAAACATGATTCATGAAGCCTGGGAGATTCTGCTGTGCTAGCCTTGCTCCTTACCCTGCACGTAACGAGATATCACACACTCTCCAGTATGAAATGAATCATACAGCACCGTATGTTCAATGATAATTAGATGAGCTTAGTCACCATGGGGACTGCCATATCCTATTAGTTCTGATGATAATAATAATAATACTAAGCTTAAGTGAAAAACAACGGAACTTTCAAATGTATCCAACTTCTCCAAAAGTCTCTGGTTCTAAAAATGTCTAGAGAGGTTGCAAGAAAAGGTTGAGATTAAAGGGAAAAGTTTATACCTGAACAAGAGCTTTGGCAGCTCTTGACTCCATTTCCCGAGATCATTTTTTGCAATATTGCCTACAATAACATACACTGTGCTGTATCAATAACTTAGTTATATTTACACTGAATTTACTAACTGATTCTATTATCTGCTTTGTGCAGTCATATTGCTGGTAACTGAGTTATTAACTATAGACAGGAAGACAGTGAGCATCTGGCAGGAAGTTGTAGTTGGTTGTGGTGTGTGTATTGGGTGTGTGTGTGTTTGCATTTGTTTGAATAAGGGATAAAATACACAGAGATCAGGGTCTTACATCTTCCACGAATTGGCAAATCTGCTACCTTCCTGTGTGTGTTTGTGGGTGTGTCCAGGATGCGTGTTTGCATGCGTGCACAATGTTAATATATGTGCACCAAACCTTTCACTTTCAATGTGGCCATCGTTCAGTAATAATTTGAGGAAGCAGTGCCCTATAAAAAAGGAACAATTTAATAACTGTTCATGATGATGAGCAAGTCTGATAAATACGTCACGTCATCTAGAGTCAGTGTTGGTTTTCACAAAATACACAATGCAAAACACGTATGTTGAGAAATATAAGTGACTAATATTTGATTAGATTCATATTAAATGAATGTTGTATTATTAATTCAGCATTACACTTCTTGAGAAAGTCTTAATGAGTCTTCGTAGCTCTTAGGTAAAAATTCAAAGTGAACAGTCTAGTCTTTTATGTGTTTATTATTCATGGTTTAAAGGCACATTTCTTTCAAAGACTAAGATAGACCTGCCCAAGTATCTACAAACATTCTTGACAGTTGTGGCAGTGCATTTAAGCAATGCTCACTCAAGTGTGGTATTTTTAGATTCCAGCCATCTTTCTCTCAAGTGCTCGGTTTTCAGGCAAGGCAGCTGGGAAACATAAATAACACACACACACACACACACACACAGACACACACACACACACACACAGACACACACACGCATCCTCACCATCTACACACACCCTGATAAGGGCATAGGAAAGTATGTGCGCAACCACCTACCCATACCGCATCTCATGCACTCCACACAAACTTACACAAACAACAGGAAGTGCATACCAATAGAAACAAAGAGACAGGAGGAAGCGATGTGTCGCTTTCTGGTTGAGATACATTCAATTGTGTATTCAGAAGAGCTAGTTGGAGTCAGACAGAGAGCCTTAGGAGAATATCCGGTTACATTCCACTGAGTTTAATTGACTTGTGATGATGAAATGGCTCTTTTGGCTGCTGTCGGTCTGCCTGTTTGTCTGTCTGTATGTATGTCTGTCTGTCTGTCCCTTTCTCTATCAAGCTCTCACTCTTGTGAGTGTGTTTGGGTGTGAGAGAGAGAGACATAATGAGGATTAATTGAATTAACTTCTGAGACAGCCACAGATAGAATGCACTGACTAACGATTAGAAGGTGAACCGGAGGGCCCTGTGTGTGTCAGTCGACAAAGTTAATCCATCTTTGTTTAGTGGCCTAATTTGAAACTAGTATTCAGGAGATGTGATATATATATATATATATACACTGTTGAATAGCTAATAATTACAC
This sequence comes from Osmerus eperlanus, assembly GCF_963692335.1. NCBI lineage: Eukaryota > Metazoa > Chordata > Actinopteri > Osmeriformes > Osmeridae > Osmerus > Osmerus eperlanus. The sequence continues at coordinate 3,796,336 of NC_085037.1, forward strand.
TTTCATTTCAGCACTCTCATCTCTATACACACACACACTCAATGATATAGAAAAATCTAAATGTTTTGATAGGAAATAGCTTGTTGGATCAGAGTTGGTTGACAATAATTGAAGTCATGTGAAATGTATTAATAGTTAATCGAGTATGTATTAGACGTCTTCAAATGGGCTCTCAACACGTCTTTCATCCTAGCGTCAAGGCTCATTCCCAGCGCTAACTCCCTCGCGGTTTGGAATCAATGCAGCACTTAGCCGTAGCAGCTAACACTGTTGTAATCAGCTATCTTTAGTCTGGAGGCAAGGAATTTCACTCTTGTATCGATTCTATTGGAAGCCTCGTGAGGGATACTGATGGAATTGTCTGGAATGTCTGAGCAGTTATTCATTCAATGGCATGCCACCATGACTCAGAGCAGGGACAACAAAGCAGGAGTAAAACATTGCATCTTGGTGATAAAAATCCCCTTTGTGTTTGTTTGTGGTACATTATTTGAGTATCTTTGAGGATTTGGTCAACAGTTGAACCTATTTTAATGACTTAATTCAAAACTTTGTATGTGTTTATGAAGTTATTGACCACTATTGTTATTAAGTAATGATGTGTATCACAGTAGTATTGAAATGAAACACAATACATGACACATGCAATGAGGCCAATTTATACAAAGCTTGGCTGTGTGGTCTTTTGCAGAAACAATAACTTTGAGCATGAACAACGGCTGAATGTCCACAGTTAATGGCTGCCGAAAATGCTGCAATACAAAGGAGTGAAGAGGAGTGTGGGGTTGAGGGGTCGACCTTATCTTGCTGGATCCAGATCCCGCCACCTAGCGTCGTGTCACGACAAGGTTCTTTACACATCAATACCACACACTTCAGCGCTTGGTTTCTGTGAATCGGGTTTGATCTCTCACACACTCTCTCTCTCTCTCTCTCTCTCTCTCTCTCTCTCTCTCTCTCTCTCTCTCTCTCTCTCTCTCTCTCTCTCTCTCTCTCTCTCTCTCTCTCTCTCTCTCTCTCTCTCTCTCTCTCGTTCCCTCTCTTGCGCGTGTGTGCTTGCGTGTGCAGGTCTTATTTGATCTCTTGCTCTTTCCCCTCGCCTCTCTCCCCACTCTTTCGCGACACCCCTCTCTATCTCTCTCGCTCGCTCTGCCTCCTGGGAGGCACGGCAGCAGCCATTAGAAGTCAGAGGGGCATCGTTCAAACACAGACACGTCGAGGCAGGGGACCCTATAGAGCTAAATCCACTTCTCCGAGAAACAAACGCCACGGTGGATATTTGACACGCACACACACACACACCTCTCCATGTGTGGTTTCCTCAATTCCTCTCCCCGCTCCGCCATCCCTTCCTCCTTCCTGTCCGCTCGCACCTTTTCTATCCCCCCCTCCCTTTTTCTCTCTCTTTCTCTCTTCCCTGCATGCCTCCACACACACACACACACACACACACACACACACACACACACACACACACAGACAGCGGGCGTAGGAGTGTGAACCTGCAGGCTGACTGAGTCACTAGGCCATTGTCAGGTCGGCTCAGTGTCTCAGTGAGATATCACTGGGGAATATGAACCACCCTGAGCCCTCCAATATTTACTTCGGAGCTATTATAATGCTTCTTTTAGAGTCTTGACTTGAAAGGGATGTTTGATTTGTCAGGAACCAGTAGTATGGTGACTGGCTGCCCATTGAGTCTCTTGGATTGAGAGTTGTCCTCTCAAGTAAGACAAAAGAATCAATCCACAGCCGCAAACCCGTTTGTTAATGTCTAAGTGTGATCCTAATCCAGATTCAGTTATTTTTAACATCACATAAACCTTAATCAGACTTTACTGAATGTTTTCTTTTAAGTGTGGTGGAGTGGTGCCCGGCACCAAATGACATGAACAAGTGCTATTTCCAGGACAGTTTGCTCAAGCTTAATTTGAGGTAATCCTCAAGTAATTACCACCTTAATCACTGGCAATTTAGATGAAACACGACGTTAATGGTAGAGTAGTGAAATCTACTTCTATTATTACTCACCAATGTACCTTGAATCTATCTTTATTCATCAAAAGAACACACTGAGTCACTTGTGGAAACTTCTGCAGTTGGTCAGTAACTTATAAATGCATTAAAATTACAATTAGCACAATGTACAATACTCATAGAATCAGAAGAAGTCTAATATTGGCCCAACAAGTATGTTCAAAACACAGGACTGTCAAAGTAAGAGTTAAAAAAAACGAAAACAATTTAGTGGCCCAAACATATTGAGAACAATTTCAAAGTTGACTCTTGACTTAGCTTTGCAACCAAGATATTCAAAACTACAATGACAAGTTGCAAAATATTTACATATAATATTGGTAATGCTATCCATGCAATCCATGCAATCCATAACTTAGACTTCCTTCTTAGATTCTCTACCGACTGCCCAGTAGACCAACCCCTGCTTCTTCAACAGCCGTCCTCTTTTTGTCCATAACTGTGTCGATGCACGATGAACGATGTTAGCCTGTCACTCGATCACTGCTCAAATTCCACCCTGCGGGCCCCCCCATGCTTGTTCCACATGAGGCATATCTGAATTGTCAGCTCGAAGCACAGCCAATAGGATCAGTCAAGATATAAGGGGATTAACTCGCCGCACCTGTGAGGTTGCTGTCTGCCATCATCACTGACTGATGATGCTGTGAACTGGATACAAGAAAATATTTCTTGATATCAGGTTTTATTAGGCACTATTTGTTTGGTTGGTTCTTTAGAATTTCAAGTAGTTGTGTCCCTACATTGTGCCAATATATTTAAGTTTGTCAAATGGAAATTTGTTACAATTGCTTTCATCGTCTGATTTATAGCTTTTACCAAAACTACCAACACTGTGATACAAGCAAATAGAAAATGAATAAGTTAGTGTAAATAAGTCTAAGCTTGTACACACACATGCACACACACATGCACACACACATGCACACACACGTGCAGCAAACAGCCTTTGCAGCCTCGCTGATCTAGAGAACTAGAGATCATGATCCAAACTGGAATCAACCTGTAACCAACTGTAATGTTGTACATTAGTCACACATGAGTACACAGTGATTTTAGCTCCCCTGCAGTATAAAAAGATTCGTTTGATTATGCTAAAATGGACAGTTCTTTTCCACCTCAAACTCAGACAAATCAGCAATGAGATTTTCTGGAATTGACTGTAAAATGTGCATCTAATATGACCGTCATCAACAAAAAGTGAACTTCATGAAAACATCATGTAACCACATAGCAGTATCTACAGTACGATAACAACATTGAGGTCACATATAAACTGCTACATGTTACAGTATCTTGTTTTGGTAATGAAATCTTCAACCGCACCTTTGCAACAAACACCTGACACCCCTCCTGCATGCTGTGCCTTCTTACGCTTTTGTTATAATATATAATTCATAATAATTAATTTACCATAGGTAGTGCCATGTTGTTACATGTAGTTAATATGATATGAATATAGAGTATTGCCAAGAACTCCAAGCCCATCATGCCCGAGGAAGAGGGGTTCAAATGGTTGAATGACCATTCATATTACTGCAGGGCCTTGGTCTTTTATGTATAGCAGAGCAACACATGAGGACACAGGCACACACACACACACACACACACACACACGCACACACACACACACACTCGGGCAGGAGTCATCTGGTTATGAAGGTCACGAAAATATGCAGAACACACACACACACACACAAGTACATTCACCATACATACCTTTTATGTATGTAAGCAAACAGAGCATGAAATCGGAATGATGCGAGGTTAAAGCAGCAAGATCGCTGAATTGAAATTTCACATTTCATGGACACATAACATACTAACGCTAACAATGACATATTGAGGATGGCTGTGGATGTCAGTAGATGACTTAAAGAGCTCTTGGGAAATTAGTGAGCTAACTGGACCTTTTAATTTCCTTCCAAAAACCATGTGGCCGTGTGCAGCTTTAGGACAGGTGTGTGTGTGGAGTTTGGACCCCACACAGCCACATCCATCTTTCTTGCAGGGAACATTAGCATATAAATCATTCAACCATATTTTGGGATCGATATGAAACTTCAGCCTTGCAGAATGTCATCAGAGAGAGAGAAAGAGAGAGAGAGAGAGAACGAGAGAGAGAGAACGAGAGAGAAAGAGAGAGAGACATAGAATGAGAGAGATAGAACGAGAGAGATAGAACGAGAGAGAAAGAGAGAGAGAGAGAGAACGAGAGAGATAGAACGAGAGAGAGAGAGCGTCAGTACTGATCTGACAGGCTATGCCATCAATCAAAGTATGGACGGGTGGTGGTAGGGGGGACTAATCACAAGCACGTCGAACCATCTGTCCATTGCTGACAGGTTATGAAAACGATTCAACCAATGAGCTACCTGAAATACGTAGCTTATGTAAGTTTGAATGCAGTTCCAATTAGTAGAAATGTGAGTTTTAGAGTATGAGCATTTAGGGGTGGTAAACATTCAGCACTGTAACCCAAGCAGAAATGGGCTATCATGAATGGATAAAAAAAAGAATCCCAATGCTAAAGGTATCTTATTTTTTCCACTTATGTAACTGAGAATTTATTGATCTTAAAATGTGCATTCATACATAGATGTTTATGTTACTTATGATATGAAATTCAACATAGTCTGAGTACTTTCTAGCTTCTGAATACACTGCCATCAAGCACCTGACAGTGGAGGAAAAATATGGTTGAGCTCACAACACTGTATATTTTCTCTTTCTCTCCATTTTTTCACTCTCTCCCTTGCACACACACACACACACACACACACACACACACACACACACACACACACACACACACACACACACACACACACACACACACACACACACACTCACTCACACTCTCACACACACTCTCACACAGTCCAGCACTGCATTCTCCAGATAAAGAATTAGCTAGCCCAGGGGAGACTATTAAAAATGCTTACATCACCCAAAATCGTCATTTGAATTAAGTCTGTCTTAATAGAGATGGAACGAGGAAGAAGGTAAGTGAAAAAACGAGCACAATGTAAGAAAAGAAACAGGATTAGCTGCATTCGGAGGCAGGTTAATTACAAGCTTGGGGGGAGTTTTTTTTCCAGACAATTAGAATACAGGTTGAAAATTTATAGCGGACTGTACATAGTCACAAACACACGTCATACAAAAACTCATACATGTACGGTACAAACATATTCCACTTGCATCTGCAGTCAGTCAGTCACACACACACACACACACACACACACACACACACACACGCACACACACACACACACAGGCACACTAGCGGAAACAGAACAAAAGCTCCTTTCGGGAACCAAGGTTCTAACCAGAACTCATATTACATTTGTTTATAAGTTTCAAACAATCTGAATATTTTAGATTTTGGGGGGTATTCAGACTTCCTTTCATGTATAATGCAGGAATCTGTCTTTCTCTCCCGTAACTTTGATATGACAGTAACAAGCCCCACATAGGCCAGAAAAAAAACACATTTCTGGTTTTCTGTAGCAGTTAAATGATCATAAATGTACTTATTACATTTCCACTTTAATCTATTTCAACAGGAACATGCAGCATGCTCCACAGAACAAGTTTAGGAAATCAACCTCAGATAGTGACATTTTACATTTATGGTCATAATTATTTAGCAGATGCTTCATCCAAGGCAATATAGTAAGCATAGCAGATAACCAAGGACTAGAAGTGCACCTAACCAAACCATCCTATCCTCTCAAACAAAGTTGTTTCTGTCATAGAAAGCCAGGTCACAACAACAATCTTTCAAGACCTATCATTTGACCTACCACCTGAATATAGAGGTCCAGAAAATGGAGGCCCTATCAACTCATTAGTGTGGCACTGGCACCACTACCAATGAAGATTCCTCAGCCTATAAATATTCTATCATGCGCTGCATGTGGTCTTTCCCATGCTCCTGTACTTAACTGCCTTCGGTGCAGTAAAAAGATCACAAATGATGTTCTTTTTGATAAATCTTTCATACCAAGCCCATGGAGAGGCTTGTGCCCGTACCAGGAAACAACCGTGTTTCAGACAATAATGAATGATACATTGGTTTAACTCAAACCTTCAGCCTCTGTAGAACGGCTCAGCAAAATCTTTATTGACCTGGCAGTATATTTTAAAGTTAAAACTTGCTATGCTGTTACAGTGCAGTATTTGCAAACCATTCAGAAGTAGGCCACCACCCAAACTGAGGACCATGTAAAAAACTGCACTAGCTTCCTAGTCTCGATTTGATTCTGTGTTGTGAGAACAAGGCTTTTACTATTTTACACACCCCCTACATACAGTGGTCCCCAAACTATTGTTGAATTTGACACATATTCAAGAAATACCTTTGCTGCTACAGAACCATTAAGCAGCATTTAACCTTGTGATCATATGTCATGAGTTAACCTGATCTGATCACAATCTTTTCCTTCACCATAAACAATTCACTTCAGGGGATGTTCTAGTGAGGTGTTGGGAGGAAATGTGTGAGAACAGTGAGTCATGTTTTCAAATGAAGCCGGCTAATGTCACAATGGGCCATGTTTGCTTTGGTCACAGCGGGCAAGTTAGCTAGCTATTGAGAAATCTGTTTTACACACCCCACTGAGATCTTTGTCACTGCATGAGCAAAATGCAGATGCGCGCACACACACAAACAGATTTAGGCACAACTGCAAAGCACATACACAACCACACATATCACTGTCATCCAGCTACACACATAGCTTATATAAATCACAGAACGCTGACCCATGATCCTTACTGGGATCCTTCTGAGGGCTTCTCTTGTCTGTGCCTGGGCTCTGATTGGCTCTTATATAAGACGGAGGACAGACAGTCCCTAGTGTCTGACGCATTTGAAGAACACAAGAAGAAAAGACAAACACATGGAGACTGTCTGTCTACAAATGAAATACCCACTCTGGCTGTTCTCATTATGGAGCATGACTGTTGGATATTACCATAGAGATTTTCTTGGATTTCTCTCTCTTCCTCGCTCTCTCTTTCTTTCTTTCTCTCTCTTTCTCGTTCTCTCTTTCTCCCCCATTGCATCCTTCTCTCATCAGGATGTCTCGAATTGTATGAGGATGATCCTCGAGGGATGAGAGGAAAGAATTGAGGGAAAAAAAGGATGCTTCTTCCAATCTCTCCTTTCCCCTCCTTTCATCATCCCTCCCTGCCATCCTCTCTCTCTCCCCTCTCACCGTTCTCTTTTTCCCCTCCATCACTTCCTCCACCTTTCCCCTAAATCACCCCGTCCCTTCCTCCATGCCTGCTCCGCCAGCCTCCATCCCAGAGAGTTGTGTAATTGCCCGGCTGTGTGTAAACTCATTATCCCCTGTCTGTGCGTGCCAGGGGAGCCCATTCAACCCCCCGTCTGGATGGGTGTACTGGCGGTGAAGAAGGGAAAGAAAGGAGGAGAGAGGGAAAAAAGCACAGGCCCCCTACGACAGCTTGTCATCTTTGCTTTCCCGTTTCCCCTGTGTTTCCCTGGTGAGCACGAGGGTGCATTCAAACGGCTGTTCAGACCGACCGAGTTCCATTTTTCACTTGGCTTTCCATGCTCGTTTCAGGCTGATGTCATCTAGCAAATGGCGGTGAAAAGCTGCCATGGAAATGATATTTTTGAAGGGATATCCAGATTCTCAGTCGAGCTCCTTGTCGCTTGTTTGGCGAGCACCTCCCACGCAGTCCTCCTTATCGAAAGGTGTGGATTATGCTCAGTGTCACGCATGACCAAGACTGACACTGCACACTCGAAACTAGATTCAAAGCAGAGAATACAGACAGAAGCTAGGTTTTCGATTTGGACCAGGCCCCACTCCTCTGCTCGGAGCAACAAGATACAATGTTTCTGGAACAAGCCCATCCTCATGCCTCTTCCATTCTGAGTGGGAAGGAACTAGGATATGTGTTGGTATTGGCCCCTGTGGACTCATACTATGCTGAAGGTGAAGAAGCAAGGAGGCCCAGGTTTGATCCCAGCTCCTTACAGCCCTAACCGCCTGTCCTTTCAGAGGGAACATCAGGAAACGCATTTGGACTGAGCTCTCCCACACTGAGGATAGAGGATCTCATTTTTGGACAAGGCCCATTTACACATATGCTGATGACATAGACTGGTGATATCGGTGATATTTTGACCGAGAACAGGCTCTTGTCTTCTGCCCCTAACAGGAGCTACAGGATCCATTTTGACTAGGTTCAGTCTTCCCCTCCTGGCATACTGAGTGAAGAATCTCCAGGCTGTGTTTGGACCAGGCCCCGCCCCCAAGCTCGCTCACACAGCAGTGGAGTGAACTATGAAGAGAACACAACATTTTGTCTCTGCTGTGTTTTGGTTTGCGACACCGCTTGCCTGGAGCGCACTGGGTCCCTGTAAACCCTGCCCTCTCCCCAACGCCTCGCCAGCCAACAATACTCACACCCCTCATTAACACCGAAAGATTGTCTGTCTGCCTGTCTGCCTGCCTGCCTGTCTGTCTGCCAACCCCTCTGTCTTTCTGTCCATCTGTCGGTCTGTCTATTTCTCAGCACCTCCGTGTCTCTCTCTTTCTCTGTCCCCTCTCTCTCCCTACCATCCCCTGTTGCACTCCATCACCTATCCTCCCATCCTTCTCTCCCTCTCCTCCTCCTCTCCCCTCTCCCTCTCCTCCTCCTCTCCCTCTCGTCCTCCTCCTCCTCTCCTCCTCCTCTCCTCTCCTCTCCTCTCCTCTCCCCTCTCCCTCTCCTCGTCCTCTCCCCTCTCCCTCTCCTTCTCCTTCTCCTCTCCTCTCCTCTCCCCTCTCCTCTCCTCTCCTCTCCTCTCCCTCTCCCTCTCCTCCTCCTCTCCTCCTCCTCTCCTATCCCTCTCCCTCCCCGCTCCCTCTCCCCGCTCCCACTCCTCTTCCTCTCCTCTCCTCTCCCCGCTCCCTCAGCAGGCCGACAACACACCCGCTCCTCCCCTGACACAGCACCTGTTCCTCCAGGTGGAGTGTGTGTGTGCATATGTCTGTGTGTGTGTGTGTCCCCGAGAGTGCGTGTTCATGCTGTGTTTGCATTTGTGTTCGTGTAGCTCATACCTGTGTGTGTGTGTTTGTGTGTGCTCATACAATCTAACCGTTGTCGTCCGGCTTGCAGCGTGAGCCACAAGGAAACGACAGCGACATGGAGCTCGCGGCCGTCTTTCAACTCAAGAACAAGGAGGGCTTGAAAAGGCAATCAAAGCATCAACCAAACTAACTGACAGAACATGAGTCACTCTACTCCTGACTGCCCTTCCCCCCCCACTCCCCCCCCCACTCCTCCGCCCCCTCCCCCCCCCTTCGCCTCCCCTCTCCCTCTCATCCACTCACAGTATTCACAACCAGGTAGGCAGGGCCTTCAATTGGCCAATTAGTGGGACGATTATGATTCTCCCACTGGAAAAACATTAACGCGAGTGCACGTACACACACCCACAGGCACATGCAAGGTAGGCAGGATGCATGGAATCAATGAAACACTTGCGCGACAGCAGCATTGCACTGAAAGCACTGTGCTGAAGAAAGCAGTGTCCATGGGTCAGGATTGTGTGTCTTTGAATTGGTACATTTCGGGAGAGAAAGAGCGCAAGAGCGATAGAGAGAGAGGCCTCTGCCCATGTAACCCCCTCATTAAAACAGTACAAAGCGCTAATCCCTTCTCCCGGGCTTTGATTTACATGCAATTAAGGTTTAATGTGAACCTTAGACAAACCTGGGCTTTGAGGAGAAGAGGTTGAGGGGGAGGGGAGAAGCGAAGAGAGAGGAGAGGGGAGGGGAAGAGAGGGGAGGAAGAGCCAGCCACCCATCATGTGGTATGAGATATGATTACTTAGCACATTTATCTCCATGGCAGGTGCCTGCTGTTGCTGCCTCTCTCTCTCTCTCTCTCTCTCTCTCTCTCTCTCAATCTCTCTCTCTCTCTCTCTCTCTCTCTCTCTCTCTCTCTCTCTCTCTCTCTCTCTCTCTCTCTCTGTGTCTCTCTCTCTCTCTCTCTCCACAAGTTCTGCGACCAGAATTCAGCAGTATAACCCCATCACACTATTTTCCATTCACATGTGGCGTTGTTCACCAAACGTTCTCCCTTTGTCCTGATACGAATCAGATGAGGATGACATCATGTGATATAATGACCTGTCTGAACACTCGTGACATCACGATGACTGTATAATGAGTGCACGGAACGAGGAGAGGTCAAGTGCAGTCAAATATGCATTACAAACATTACACCCTCATGCATAATGCAGGCCACTCGTATCCTCATTGTAATCATGCAAGTCAAACACTGGACATGAAGAGGTCACACACAGGCAGAGACGAACACACACAGGGCATCCCATCCTGAGAGAGAGAGAGAGAGAGAGAGAGAGAGAGGGCGGGGGGGGGAGAGGGCGGGGGGAGGGGGAGGGGGGGGAGGGCTTGCAATAATAATGAAAGCAATAAAAACGCTCGCCCATTTCCTGTGCCTGTGTGCTCTCTCTACGTGTCTGTCTGTGTGAATGGGTTTGTTTGTGCCCCCACTTTGCTGTCAGAATCACAATGAGTCACATCAGCTCAGTCAATCTCCCACACACTGTGATCTCTCTGCTGTTTGTGTTGCTGTGTGAAGCTGCATGTCAGGCCAGGCACACTGCCAGAGAGCCATTAGTTCCCTCAATATCAGGAAGATGACCAACACTTCACATATCCTTTAACAGTAGAGGCAACATGAAATAAACTTATTTGACACCTTCAATCTAGAAGATCTTTCCTCCCTTAATAGCTCTTTCCCCCCACTACTATGACAGTATGACGAGGGGCATAACAAATGTGTTCAAATATTTTGGGTCTCATTGTTTAAATTTGAGTATCTTTTTTTATGTAAAAAAAAACTGCAACCCTCTTAAAAGCAAGAAAACGTTTTTTCACCAACTTATAGTATGGATCAGCTTGGCAGACTTCCAGACAAGAGAGTCAATCAGCTAACAGCTGGTTGCGTTCCATACTGGTGACCAGCACACAAACTCCAGTCCTAAAACAATCCCACACACACAAACACACGTACATACAACATACACGCCCTCCCCATCCTTGCCCTCACGCTTTCTTTTTCTGTCACAAGCCCCCCCCCCCACACACACACACACACACACACACACACACACACACACACACACACACACACACACAAGCCAAAGCGCAACAGAATGAACCAACCACACAGTAGGTCACCTACAGGAGTTCCTCTGGCTGTTATCCGTCGCTCCAGGCAACGCCGACATCCCAGCGACGACGTGGAACACGCGAAGACCACCGGGAACACGAGGGGACCAGGAGGAGGATGAGGAGAGGATCCGTCAGTCTGCCCGAGAACTCCCGATCAAACCACCGCCTGTCTATCGCTCATACCGAGACGCTTCCTCTAACACACACACACGCGCGCGCGCAAAACACTTTTCCACAGTCGCTCTCGAACGCACCGTCACTCACACGCACGCTCGTTCGCACTGGTTATCGGCGCAGAGCTCGCGGCTGCACTCGGTCGCGGAAGCACAGCGGACGCATGCAGCCCCCTGCGCTGGTCCTGCCTCTGCGTGTCTGTGTGCGAGATCCTGGCTGGCAGGCTGGCTGGCTGGGTGGGATCGTACCATTTAGCACGGTTGGAGGGGTGGGGTGGGGGGGGGGTGGAGGTGGTGGAAGTGGTGCCAAGAGAGTGGCTAGAGGGGAGGGGGCAAAGAGAGTGTCAGTAGGCGTGTGTGGGAATGAGGAGTGGGGTGTGTGAGTATGTGAGAGGCTGACAGAGAGAGAGACAAAGATGGAGACACAGGAGGAGAGAGAGAGAGAGAGAGAGAGAGAGAGAGAGAGAGAGAGAGAGAGAGAGAGTGAGTGAGAGAGAACCTCTGATATGTGTCTTATGACAATCACATCAAGGTGGCTAATGATCCGATTGCAACCCACAAGGTATGACATCAAGGACAATGTAGAGTGTGTGTGTGTGTTCATGGTTGGAAGGCAACACACACACACAAACACCTCCATTCTCTCTTTCCATCTTTCTTTCCCTCTCTCTTCTACACACCCACACATAGACTTCAAGTTGCCAACGGCTAATCTTGTAAAAAAAAAAAACTCAAAATGTAAGAGCATGTTCAAGAGACAATGTGAGTATGAGATGGCTGTGTGTATGACTTATCTGTGTTATGATTCATTAGCAGTGAGGACGGCATATTCGGATGCAGCCTGATGGGCAGTGAAGGTGCCCCTACCCCCTGCTTGTAAACCGCACACACATACACACACCTAACACACACACACACGGCCACTCAAGCCTGAAGGCCCGACCTAACAGTCAAGCTCATTAGCATGATGCTGTGACAAGCATCACGACACTTCCTCCTAACATGTCTTCGTCTTTCATCCCTCGCTCCCTGCCTTCCCCCTGCCTTTCCATAATCCCCCTCTCTTCAGCCTCAATCCCTCTCCCGCTCTCCTCAGCCTTTCCTCTTTCAATAATCCCTCTCCCTCTCTCGTCTTGGTCTCTTCCTTGTCCTTCAAACCCCCACTTTGTCTTTCCTTCTTTCCTTCTTTCCTTCTTTCCTTCTTTCCTTCTTTCCTTCTTTCCTTCTTTCTTTCTGTCCTTCCCTCGCTCTCTCCCTTTCACACACACACAAACACAGCCCTGTTCCCTTTCTTTATAGTCCCAGCTCGATGTCAGCATGTGCTCGAGCGGCCATCTAACTACCACGACACTGTGAGCGGCCTCAAGCACACAGGTGACGGAGCTGAAGCCATCATGTGACACTTCCACCGCTGTCTCTTCATCTTCCCTAATGGATCCTCCACTTCTGCGTTGACATGTACCTCATTAGAAGCAGCTGCGGCCCATCGTGAACAATTTCAGGGTTTTATCTAATTAGCCAATCCCAGCTTGATTTGTATGGTGTATACCCAAGCACTAGTTGGTTAATGAATGTGTGCGTTGTTTAAAGGCGTGTTTGTAACAGGACAGGCAAGACAGATTCCATTATTTTAATAATGTTTAATCATTATCACAGCAAGTCATTAGTGACTAATGAACTCATCTAGGAATGTATGAGATTGCTTTCCCGAGTGATTCTGGATGGTTTTGTGCTTGTGTGTCGGAGTTGGACGTTTACATTTGCAGGTTTCTGTGCTGTTCCTCTACTACTTCCCACATTCCTTCCTGGACAGAGAATACAAAGTTACCTTCATATAAGGAGAGAGATATTTACATTTGACTTATTTTCTATTTATATATTGTTTTACAGTTTAAACAAATGAAAAGACATTGTACTTTAATCCCAAGGACAAAACAGGAGAAAACCGCAGCAATGTAAGACACAGTAATAGTATACTATATGGTTACAGGTGGTAGTGTACTGCATATAAGGAATGAAACCCAAGCATTAATAATGATTAAATGTCACAGCGAAATTACCTTTCAGAAGTCCACAACAAGGGTTAAAGTCACTCCAATGTGAATGATGAGTATATCCTACATGAAACTACAGTCACACATACACACACAACTAATAGCACTCCATCATCAGAATGTGGACACTCATGTTCTTAAAAGGTTTGTGAGCGTGCGTGTGTGTGTCCTGGCATGTCTTTGCATTTGTGCAGCTGTGTGTACAGCATGTGTGATTACATCTGTATGTAAAACACACACCGAAAAAAACTAGAATCAATAGCGTTCAGCCAGACAAGCTAGTATGAGGCGAGCAGGAAGGGAATACCATAAGCTCCTTGATGAGCGAGATGAGGTGATTAAGATCTTGGTTAGTGAGCTGATGCTAGTGAGCCACGTTGGAGAGATGAAAGGGTCTCTGACTAGACATAATGTACGGAAACTAAGGGTTAAACACACACACACACACGCACACAAACAATATTAAACTCAATCAAATGGAACAACAACCGGCATGATTATTTGACATTTCACGATATCACCTGAGTTCATTTGAGCTCTAGCGAGAGATTTACAGTCGCTATGTACGTTGGTATCCGGGGTTACAAATAAATCGATGATTTACCTTTGGGAAATAAGATGGTAAGGAGAGTTATCGCTCATACATAAACCATGCAAGTCGCTTCATGCTTATTTGCTAATGAAACTCAAAGAAAGCACATTTCAAAGGTAGCTTTGGGCCCGACATTTCTTTTTTCTCCACCCAGATTTTTTAAATCAAAGTCTCAGCTAATCACATAATCTGTGGTCAGATCTAATAGATACAGTACATAATCCTACATAATCTTATTGCAAGTCAATAATTGTTTACCATACCGACACTATACTCTGAATGTTTGATGTTTGGATGTTTTAAGGTTTAGGTAAATCTATAGACTTTTTGAAAAATAATCTTGTCAGTAATAATCGAGCTTGCATACATTTCAGCTTAATGTGTGAATGCTCTACTCATCTCCATATTTACACATCCGGCCTTGATTTCCCTGTCCGGACTGATCTTCAGGACTGACTGCTGATGGGCCCTGAGGCTGTCCACAGCAGAATCCCACGGAAGCCTTCTCAGCAAGAGATGCCTCTATCTCCGAGTCCACCGGGGCTTCAACTCTGAGCACCTCGACGTCCTGAACCAGGCTACATCGATTTCCCTCAGCCATGTCAGAACCGGGTTCTGTGAAATGGAGGGAAAGAAGAAAAAGAAGGAAGGATGTGTCTGTTTCTCCGGTGAGGGAGGACAATGGGTAATTGTTACCTCACAAGGCTGTTTGCTAGAGGCACACCTGGATTGGAGGTAGGACACAGTGGGCTCACTTGAGACGTTATTTATACCCAATTTGACATGACCTTTGAGCTGTTTCCCTGCTGTCCAGTGAGAGACACAGATTCTATAGTGGGTTATCAAACAGCTTTCTACATTTGTGTGGGACACAGCAGATGCACAATATCTGTAACATGAACTGGAATACAAATACACTCATACACACAGTTTCACGCCTGCACACACACACACACGCACACACACACGCACACACACGCACACACACACGCACACACACACTCACACACTCACACAGCGTATACAAAACATCATGGCAGTGCTGTAAAGTGTACACCTTTGCTCACTGTCTGTTCAGCTAACTGCACCAATGGCTCCATTAAAGCTCTGGAAATTCAGTTAGTTCTGGTTCAGTATTCAACCGCATACGAGCCACAGTTAAGACAATAACTGGAATCCTGTCATCAGCTATCACTGAGTAGTGGAAACATTTTCAAATTGAACAAATAAAGCATTTAATAACTTTACTATTGACAATTACTTACGTATTGATGTTACAGTATGTCTAAAACCGCTGTAGATATTTTGTGTTCGTTTATATCCTTTTATGACAAGGTGTATGTACCCTTGTGTGCTGTCCAGTCTAGAATGGACAGCACACAAAATCACAGCAGAGGATGAGGGAGCACTCAAAGGAATATTTCATGAGGAACTCGAAGGCGGGGTGGTCAAGTTAGGCAGGGTAGGCAGGGCAGATGGGCTGGGTTGGTGGGTATATCAGAGGAGAGAGCGGCAGATGGAGACCCAAGTGGATCTGGTACAGAGGAGAAGGAGACAGGGATGGAACACAAATAACAGAGAGATCGAAGAAGGTACAGAGCGGATGTGACTACCAACGTGATGCAGTTGGACAAATGAACTGGCAGTGAGTGACTGGCGGACCGGAGTTGAGACACTGATTAGAAGAGGAAGTGCAGGTGTGTACATGGCAGACGTGGAGCCTGGGAGTAGGTGGAGCTGGGAACCAGAGGAGAGAGACAGACGTGGAGCCAGGGACTGGAGCCAAGCCCATCAGGCACATGCACACACACGCAGACAGCACACACACACACCCACACACACAGACAGACAGACAGCACACACACACAGACAGAGAGCACACACACACACACACCAACACAGACAGCACACACACAGACAGAGAGCACCCAAACATAAACAGCACACACACACACAGACAGACAGAGACACATACAGCACACACACATACAGCACACACACATACAGCACACACACAGACAGCACAAACACAGACAGCACACACACAAAAACACAGAGAGAGATACTGCCACTAGGAGGCAGAAGTTTGGTGTGAGGGTGGACAGTGTTACACTTTACATGGACACTTCTGAAATAACACATTCTCTAGTTATAACATTTAAAAATTAATATTCAAATATGTGGGACCCAAAAGGGTATTTTATGTGGCAGAAAATTAATGTCATGGTGTCAATGACACCTAATTCATCATGATACTAAAGTCAGTGTTAGTAGAAGTGGCACATACTGTTCATGTATTCAAGTCGAATGACTTAACCTTACAGTACATCACACGCCAATAAGCCCTCAGAACAGAACACCCACAGACAGAAACATGTCTCCCAACACAGACCTAACCCAATTATACAAAGCATGGTGTGTGCAAGCAAAAGTACATTTCATCATTAATTAAATAATAGTGACTCTGGCACCAACTACAACATCATGATTAACTAATCTACTTTTCCCTGCACTGAATTACTGCACAGCCTAAATCAATACAGTAGCCTATTACTCAGTCCGGCACACTCAGTCTCCACTAACCATATTGGACCAAATAAATATTTGAAATGAGACTAGAACAGACTACTACTTCATGAGATGTGTCAATAATTTCCTATTTCTCCACAAGGACACAATTCATATTGATTTAACACTTATCATTAATGGTGGCATATGTGATTTAATGGCGTGGGAGGGTTTGAGAACGATCTCTAACAATAGCTCTGTGGACGTGTGGTTGGGGGGGGGGTGCGAGGATCTTCTCCAGCTACAAGCCTCACAGGCTAACTCAGATTAGTGCACGCTGTAATGTTCAACTACACACTTGTGTCCTCCTCGCTTCCAGTCCACAACGGCCTTTGATCACAGGGTGAACGTTTCAGTGTGCGTGTGTGCTTGTTTGCAAGAGTGCGACATGGGCATGCACGCGTGTCTCACTTTTTGTTGGAAAATATATTCCTCTCTCTCTCTCTCTCTCTCTCTCTCTCTCTCTCTCTCTCTCTCTCTCTCTCTCTCTCTCTCTCCATCTCTCTCTCTCTCTCTCTCTCTCTCTCTCTCTCTCTCTCTCTCCATCTCTCTCTCCATCTCTCTCTCTTCTCTCTCTCTCTCTCTCTCTCTCTCTCTCTCTCTCTCTCTCTCTCTCTCTCTCTCTCTCTCTCTCTCTCTCTCTCTCTCTCTCTGGAAAGAGAAACCAACATCATATGGAAAACCCTCCACCACTGCAGGAGGTTTGCTGTACCAGAGATCAACAAACCCTCCACAACGGCTAATCTCATTACACACACACCAAGCCCTCCAATCACACTCTTCGATGTGTGCATGCACCGTGTGACGTATTTCATCATGATGACGTGCGCAATTAGAATGTATGCATGCAATATGGACTGAATTATATTGCTTGCAAGGCCACATTTCCATAGTCATGTGGAATCAAGGTTACTTTTTGGGTTGAATCACTCTTGTTTGGGATACAGAAGCGGTCGTATTACATAGGAGAGGGGGAGGAGAGAGAGGACGGTCGGAGGTGAGCATTCATAAGAAAAGGCAGCGGTATCAGGGTTAGGATAACTTCCGTGCTTCAGAGTTGCTCGCGTGAACTGCTGTGGGCTTTTCCTGAAGGCCATCTCTCAAGGCGGTGGGAAGGTGTTGCCCAGCAACGCAGCACACTCTCATCTTCTAGATCTGTCTTTTTTTCTTCTCTTTCTCTCTTTAATTTGACATCACGTGTCCTTTGGCACCTTAGCACATTCGGGGCTTACCGTGCTTGCTTACGGCCCCTGTATGTTATTGCAGAAGAGAGCGAGACCATTACAGAGGACCAGAAAACAAACAAGCGTGTGGAGCACGATTAAGTTGCATGAAATAAGGGGCTGAAAAGAAAAGAGAGAGTGAAAAGAACGAGTGGAACAGATGGATGGGGAGAGAGAGAGATGGAGTGGAGATGGTTGGCTGAGCCGAAGGGGGTACAGGTGTGTGTGTGTCGGGAGAGGGGGTAGAGACAGACAGATAGAGAAAGATGGAGATCCAGAGAGCGAGAGATAGTGGAATGGACAGAGTTTGTGAGAGAACGACACACATGGATAGATAGAGAGAGAAGAGAGAGAGAGAAGAGAAGAAAGAGAGACAGAAGAGGGAGAGACAAGAGAGAGAGAGAGGGAGAGAGAGAGAGAGAGAGAGAGAGAGAGAGACGATACAGACTGTTGTTCCTTATGTTGTGTTTGAATATTGTTGTTGATGTATGGTTGTCTGTTATTGTGCGTCTTGCTTTGGCAATACGGTTGAAATGACTGTCATGCTAATAAAGCTGAATTGAATTGAATTGAATTGAGAGAGAGAGAGAGAGAGAGAGAGAGAGAGAGAGAGAGAGAGAGAGAGAGAGGCAGCAGATGTTGCTGTCCACCAGCCAGGTGCTGCCTCCCATAGCGCTATGGTGCACTCTTGTTGTTTCAAATGGACACAAATGTCTTTCATCTTAACTAATCCATCGAAACCTCTGGCGTGCTGAAAAGTAGCATCTCACAGTCTCGCACTGTACATCTTCACCAGCAGTCTCCATTGTCATGTGCCCCGTGTCAAAAATGATATTACTGTATCTGCAGGGAGCAGGAGTTCAAAGTATGGAACATAAGAAAACACACGCACACACACAGTTGTGAGGTATCATAGCTACTGCGAGTGTCTGGATTCAACCCAGGCCATCTGCTGTTATGTGGAATGTCTTGAAGAGGCACTTAGGCTGGTTCATTAAGGATGCAATATGGTGCCTGCATTTATCACTACTGCTCAACATTTCAAGTTGAAATAAGCCTGTCGCCAACAGATAAGTGGAGAGATGCTTACTTAAGTCTGCCTGAAGGCAAAACTTCAACCGCTTTAAGATTTCATCCCCTGCAAGCGGACGACCGGCAATATTAAAAAGGCACAGGGTGCAAATGGACAATGCCCACTATGTGTACTTTGTGAATACCAAATAAAGCAGCTTTTTTGGGGGGCTAAATTCATGCTCGTATCAGCTGGTGACACTGTTTGAATGCAAGTGATCCATTGTTAAGCAGCCACCATCTTGAGGATGTGAAGAAGCCAGTCATATTCCCTCACAGTGGGTGTTTATCATGATGAAGGCTGCGTAATTGGATTCTCATCTCGTTTTTTTACACTCGTTGCTAGCCTAACATTTTATGGGAACGATCAAATGGCCTTTTTAGACAATAATATGAAGTCATTAGGATCCATCAGCAAATATCCACACACACTGACACAAGCAATTGAATATTCAAGCATGTGGTTTTTCAAAGTAAACCTATTGACCCTGGCTTATCGTTCATTCCCCCCCCTCTCCAATATCCCAGCTTACTCTGACCAATGACTATGTAGTTTATTGGCTTTCGTTCAATTGCACTCAGCTTCTCATCTTTAAATATTAATGGTCCTGAGCGCATGGCAGGCAGCTGTGCTAGCTGTCTGCCATGCGCTCACTGGTGCGGGGAGATAGGCCTGCTGAATAACATTATTATTACCCAGCGCTAACATTTAGCTGTTAGCTGCAGTTACCAAAGAGCACTAAAGAGCTCTAAGAAAAGATGGCCAACAAGAGCCTAATAAAGCTTATTAACTCTGGGAAATTAAGACTTCACTGTGCACTAATGTCACTGACCTAGTCTTGCATTAGTATTTATAGCAAGAGCAACAAAAACAAATCGAAAATAAATACTGTACCTATAGTACAATTATAAAATGCTCAGTAAAGCATGAAAGGATAAGCACATGCCTGTCAAACTGTGTTCTGATGTAACCGAATGATGTCATGTGAAATGAATGAGGGAGAAATTAATATGCTCTGCTGCCTGACTACATATCCTTCATTTACATTCTCAATAGATACTGAATAACCACATTAGGCCAGTGGCAAGTATCACAGTGATCAAACAACACAATGTGACAGCATAAAAATTGCTCTCCAACTCTAAAGAGATAAAAGAAAGAGAGACAGAGAGACATTTCCAAGGCAGCTCTCAGTGTTTCTCTTAGACTAAAATATGATATGTTTAACATTGCAGCATTTTGTGAGGTTTAAGCTCCCGATAACACGACAGATGACCTATGTCAGATGTGAAACGAAGGATGTATGAAATATATTGAATGAAAGAAATGATTGTGTGAAGTGGGAGAACCTTTTACACTACTTTCTAGAGGGCCTTTGGCTGCATAAACTGAGATCACTCCAAAATGGGTCATCCCGAGTCAACGTTTACATTATGTCGAGCTCCAATGTATTTTTATAGAACAACAAACACGTGTGTGTGTGTGTGCATGTTTAGTGTGCTCCCAGATGCAAAAAGAGATCTGTCTTTCTGTAAGTGATTGTTTGCGATGGCTGCGGATGTTGTTTCCTGTCGACCAGAGCCCTCTTGGCTGGCAGCCCTGGTAGCGGTGGTTAACATAAAAGGCAGCCGTGTGTTTGTGTGTGCGTGCGGGAGTTCGTGTGCATGTGTGTGAGAGGAAAGAGAGATAGAGACTTCTCGTGAAGGGAGTCAGATCTGATTAGCAAGGGAGCCTAGCTACAAACACACACACCATTAATGCTGACGAAGAGCAGTGTGCTGGCCTTTTATTTGAAGCCAAACCAAGCAGCAGGCCACGGAACGGCCCACACACACACACTCACACACCCGGTCCCACACGAACTCTTTGATTGAATGCCATAATGAATCAGGGGTCTGGATACCATCTTCCCCGTCACTGCTCTGGGTGTTCTGCTGTCTGGAGACTGTGCGTTTGGACACGCGTGTGCGTGTGTCTGGGTGTGTGTGTGTGTGTCTGGGTGTGTGTGTCAGGGTGTGTGTGTTTGGGTGTGTGTCTGGGTGTGTGTCTGGGTGTGTGTCTGGGTGTGTGTCTGGGTGTGTGTCTGGGTGTGTGTATGTGTGTGTCTGGGTGTGTGTGCGTGTGTCTGGGTGTGTGTGTCTGGGTGTGTGTGTTTGGGTGTGTGTGTGTGTGTCTGGGTGTGTGTGTGTGTGTCTGGGTGTGTGTGTCAGGGTGTGTGTGTTTGGGTGTGTGTGTGTGTGTGTCTGGGTGTGTGTCTGGGTGTGTGTCTGGGTGTGTGTATGTGTGTGTCTGGGTGTGTGTGTGTGCGTGTGTCTGGGTGTGTGTGTCTGGGTGTGTGTGTTTGGGTGTGTGTGTGTGTGTCTGGGTGTGTGTCTGGGTGTGTGTCTGGGTGTGTTTGTGTGTCTGGGTGTGTGTCTGGTTGTGTGTCTGGGTGTGTGCGTGTGTGTGTCTGGGTGTGTGTGTGCCAAATGCATCGGAGTAGCCGTCTAATTCAGCCCGACTCGAGGGTGACCACAATCAGTGAGAAACAGAACAAGATGAGATGAACGCTGGAACATAAACTCTCTTTCTGTGATGTTTCTGTCTTTCTCTCTCTCACTGCTAGGTAGTTTAAGCACAGTTCTCTTTTGAGTAAACACTTAAGCAAACTGACTCAAGGCTGAAACAAAACAATATTTTGTATTCATAATACTGTCGGTAAGTTGTTATGAATAAAAAGTATCTGCCAAAATGCAATACCAAAGTATATAATACCAGTAGGCTTATTCCATAGCATAATGTAATCTATAACAGAAGGCACAACATCTGAAGCAATGTAATACTTTTATTACGGCGATAGATTAGAAACAGCATGCTGCAAAAATCTTTCCCCGTAAACTATAATCAAAGACATCCACCTATCCCTTTTAAACATACTTTTTGCCATTTGTACAACACGTTCAATCAGTGAAATGATGCATGGATTTGGCTTGTGAACAGACAATCACATCCAAGATTTGATGTCCTAGATCAGGTGGAGGGAGGGAGAGAGAAAGAGAGAGAGAGACAGACTCTCTGATCCCCCTGTTTCTGTGTGGTGTGTAAAAGGAGCCTGCAAGCAAGGCCTGTAAGATGGAGCCACCAGTGTTAGGGTGAGAGTCTGCCTGTCTGCATAAACTCACCAATGGACTTGTAGAAGCAACGCCACAATCAGCAATACAAATCAAATCAAACTTATATTTATAAAGCGCATTTCATACCAAGAGGCAACACAATACAGACATCATGTCCCCAGATTAGCTGTTGGAAAGAGAGAGAGAGAGAGAGAGGGGGGGGGAGAAGAGAGAGAGAGAGAGAGAGAGAGAGAGAGAGAGAGAGAGAGAGAGAGAGAGAGAGAGAGAGAGAGAGAGAGTGTGTGCCAATGAGCTAGAAAGTCTCCAATAAGAGTGGTCATGAGGCCAGACCAATAAAATAAGTCTCTATCGCCATCTAGTGGCTGTTAGCTTTTCTGCGCTTGATTGGTGCGTTCAAACAAGGTTGTCTGGGGTACAGATATATTCTATTGTTAAAGTGTATATTTAAATAATTTACATTTGCTGTATTTGAGGGGCAGTCAGAATAAGGTGAATGTGGTGCAATAGGGCCAGAATGGTCCTGGAATGTGCTTTGAATGTACAATTCATCCAGCACATCCAAGTTCATGTGCTTGTTTCAATCTCCTGAGTCTAATTAGGAATACAAGTCTTGTCCAGATGGTGGCAGTACAAACCAGACTACTACATTAATCATAATGGTTTTAACAGTCTTCCAGTTATGTTCTACATGGTACGTAAGCCAGACAGGAAATGCAGAGAAGAACTCACGATAGAGATAGGAGTCTATCCCCCCCCACCCCATTTTTGGGGGAATGAATGAATACACAGTCACAGATGGACACCTGCTTGAACAATGACACCCAGTGACACCCAGAGCAGATATTCTTCCTGAGGTTATATATTCCTGAGGTTATATCATATTTCATAGGCATTGTTATGACTCTATTGTTCATCTGCCATTAGCCTCTGGTTGGAATTAAACATATGCATTACTGCATCGTCAGTCTTGCATCTGTCCCAGTGACGCCTCAAGCCCCAGGCAAGACGTTCACAGTGAGGAGAGAGCATTTGTGATGAGCCCATGGGGGCAGAAGCAATACTGCGCCCCCTGGAGCCA
Organism: Osmerus eperlanus; assembly: GCF_963692335.1. Classification (NCBI taxonomy): domain Eukaryota; kingdom Metazoa; phylum Chordata; class Actinopteri; order Osmeriformes; family Osmeridae; genus Osmerus; species Osmerus eperlanus. The sequence goes on from NC_085037.1 coordinate 3,819,473, forward strand.
AGTTTACATGATGCTATCATCATGCTTGATTATTAAATAATTCAAAAACTAAAGGGTGATTCATTGATTTAATCTTCAATTCAAAAGAGTAAATCCAAAGAACATGCTAAATAATTTAAAAGAATAGTCTTAGTGGAATATGTTTTTTTTTTTTTTTTTTGGTAAGTATTAAGCTCAAGTTAAATATAGAACTTGTTTTGAAATCCCATTAAAGGATTAAACATTTAGCTAAGCATTATGCTATGTGTGTGGGGGTTTTGGGTCATGTAATGAATAAAAAATACAATTTAAAAACAAGGTCAGTTTAACTCCATTGAAGCATCAGACTGTCTTCATTCTGAAAGTATTACTCTCTCTCTCTCTCTCTCTCTCTCTCTCTCTCTCTCTCTCTCTCTCGCTCTCTCTCTCTCTCTCTCTCTGGCACAAGGCTTTGGGGGTCCTTGGCTCATTTGATATTCATACTGTACTTTCTGTGTTTTTCTGACCTAGAAACACTTTATGACTTCTGAAAGCAAATCCAAATGGAGGTTTACTCCATATCTGTCAGAAATTATATTTTATATTTGTATATTATGTATATTTTTCATTCTGTTGGATGTTATAGGTTCAATGAGCGCATAAACTCTACTGTATCAGCACATTTACAACATTTTCCAATAACAAAATGACATTAAACGCATTCTAAATGTACATTTCAATCAGCTTAGACTGCTCAAATGGTTCCCCAGGCATGACACTCCAGTAAGAGAGCAAGTTCATGTTTAATTGCACGACTAACATCTTCACTGGAACGAGATACAGCTATCAAAAACATATTGACGGGGATGCTAAAAATAGGTAAGCTAGGATAGAGCTGTCTGTCACTGTGCGTCGCTGTGTGAGAGCTGTGAAAGCACACACAGTCCTGGTCTCTCTACCACATCTGGAGAAACACCTGGACAAGGGAAGCGCAGGCTGAACCAGGATGAACCTGAAACGTGCTTCTAGAATATTCTTCTCCAACTCATTGACAAATGAAAAGGGACAGATACACAGAGAGAAAGGAATCCTGCAGAAACTGTAAACACAAAACCAAAAGGGTCCCACCTTCCGAAGCAATTTTAGGGTCAGGTGGATGTTTAATAGCAAATGTAACCCTAAAAATGTTGTTGTGGTGATGTGTTGACAAAGCAAGTGGCGTACCTATGGGGATACATTTGGAATAATAATTCAGAAGTAGGCCTAAATCTACCCGAGCTTTCATTTCTACCTTTCATGGGAAATGAATGTCTGAAATGCCCTCATGAATCCAAATACCACCTCCCTGCATTGGTGTGGTAGTACAGGGAAAAAGTCTGAAAAGGCTTAGGCCAGCTCAATGTGCGACTTGTGTTTGAAGACCTCAACACATGCCACCTAACTCCCCAGGAGAACAGAGCCAGTTAATGGGAGCTGTGCCAGGCTAGCTAGCTAGCTAGGTACACAACCTGGTACAAGTACACAGTTGCTATTTGAAAGACCACGCCAACAAAGGATGTGTTTAACCGTTTCATTGAAGGAGTCATAAATGGAGGAATGATGGAGGAATGATACACGATCGATCAGTGACTGAAAGAATTCTACAAATCTCCATGCAGTACTGTTGTCATGAGGTCCATCTTCTTTTCCTGGTTCTAACCCAGTAGTCTGGTTCTAGGTCCTTACGAGCTGACAATGATACCCTTGTCACTGCTGTCAGTAGGATATCCCTAAGGTATCAACCAGAACAAGGGATAAATCACAGGAAATGCTAACCGCTAATGCCAACAAACTGAATGTTATTATGTTATTAGTATTACAAGTCAAGTATCCCCTACTGGTAAAAAGTCTGAGCTTTCGTTCTGTCTCCACAACACAACTTCTGTGCAAAAGCTTCCGTCAGCATTAAGCTGACACGCATGGATGGAGAGATGGCAATGGCTGTTACTGGTTGAATAATACATTAAAGAAAAGGCGGGACGTGGGCGACATGGAATTTCACTCTGCCGATGCTAATCGACTGTGTGCTAGGAGTAAATGGTGGTTGAGAGTGCCACACGCTACAGCTATCATTCTCTCTCTTCCACTCTATCTATCTCTCTTTCTCTCTCTTTTTCTCTCTCTCTTTTTCTCTCTCTCTTTTTCTCTCTCTCTCTCTTGCTTCTGCATCTCTCTCAATGTTACTCTCGCTCTCTCTCTCTCTCTCTCTCTCTCTCTCTCTCTCTCTCTCTCCTCTCCATTCCCCCCATACCCACATCCAACCATACTCCATACCCACATCCTTGTCTCCCTGTCTCTCCCTCTTTTTGTTTCTTCTCTCACACATGCTCTCTCTCTCCCTCTCTCCCCCCCCCCCCCCTCTCTCTCTTCATGGCTCGATCTCTCTCCCCAGGTCCCTGAGGCTAAGAAACTGAGAGACCACTGAATTAGCTTTTCATGGGTAACCAGACACAGTTTGCCAAGCTTCCCATCTATTCTGTGCCCGCTAGCTAATGTGTTATCTAAAAGACTGACTATTCTTATCCTGAATAGATTCAGCAAGACTCAAGATCACTGGAGAAGAGAGACGGCGCTGTAGACTTTTGAAATATTAATAGATATCATTTCAATGGCATTTCTTTATCACAATACCAAGGTGCTGTTTCTACAATATGCAAAGCCCATCCACTTGGCTCTCCGCTAAGGCTGAAATCCAGTCAGACAACTAATTTGTTCTCTTTTGAAGCATTTTCTAACTGCACAATACCAATACCACAGCAAGTCTCCAGAGTGTGGCACTATCTACCGTTTCTGAGTCACATCTTAGTCACACCATATCACTGCTGCAAAGAGTTCAACTTCTGGTAATATTGTTAGGTAATCATTCTGGCAATCATTAGATAGGATTTTTGGCTTAACATGGAAAGAAGAACAACTGTTTAACGAAAATAACTAAACAAACAAATAGGAAGAAGTGCTTTGGCATCAATACAGACAAGACTAGGGAAGCTGGAAGATCTCAGGGAAGCTTACATTAAATGTTGTTGAGAACCATATTGATAACACACACACATTACCAAGTAACTTTATTACAGTGATTAATGACCCTGGACAAAGGAGGTTCAGAGTGTCTTTCCATTCGGACTCTATGCTCTCCAACACAGACAGGAAGTGTGCTTGTTAGATGCAAAGTGTGTTTGTATCTTAAAGGACGTGGACATAAACAGTGTGTTCCTGTTCTGGCACAGTGCTTAACACATGAGAACAGGGATGGAGGGTGATGCGTTCTACTCATCTTTTACTTTGAGTTGGGAAACTTTGCCTGACATGAATGTCCATGAATCTTCATCCCACCTTTATGAAATCACACGTTTACAACTTTGTGTGCGTGAAAGCAGAATTAATCTCCATGTCCATTTAACCATTTAGTTTGAAAGCAAAGCACAAACTCCAAATAAATCTTGTTTTTAAACCAGTTTAAACAAATGTACAAAAATGTATATCAATGTAACATAATATTTTTCTTTTTCTTGCACACACAGCCAGGAAATTGGGAGCCTGTATCCTGACAAATACATCATTCATAACCACCAAGCATTCCTGACTACACCATACTGAAACAGTTTTGATGACATAATTGGTCCATTTTAGGATAACTAATGGGCTCATGGGTGCTCTTGGACTTGAATCGTTTGTGAACCACACTCAGGGGCATCAAATGTAATTAACGAGGAAAGTGACGAGCTGGAGTGAAGAGAGGGTGCAGAGTAGAAATGACACAAATGGAAAGTTATTTGCGGCAGGACAAACTGTACTGGCCTTCCTGAGCAACTGCATGTTTCGGTAAGGTATTATACTTCAGGCAACTACATAGCTGCAGTCAGTTAAAAAACATACTTGAAAGTCAGCACAAATGCAGTTTTGCTTGCAGTTCCTGCTGACATGTTCCATAGATTTACCTACATGTTCATTTTTGAGGCAGTTCTTGTTCATTTGTGTTTGTCCGTATGAACCTGTACAGTATATTTGTGGTTTATTTGCAAGCTATAGACTAATTAAGTGGTTGCCCATGGAAAATGTGCCTGAAATGTATAGGGATGGATTTGCTTACAGCATGCTTTTTTGGGTTTGCACATAGCTAGTTTGGAAACTTTTACACCTGTACTTGTGACTGGCTATTCATCCTGCAGGCATGGACACATTTCTCAGGTAGCTTGCGTATACACACCTGGGAAAGGAAACACACTGGTTTTCCTGCCGGACCGCATCGACAGTAAAAGTTTTTTGTGCTGACTAGGATTGTGTGTGTACAGTATGTGTGTGTATTGCATGTGTGTGTACAGTATGTGTGGATGCGTGTGAATCAGGAACAGCAGACTTGGGTTGATGTCCCCACCACATTCATCTTCACACAGAATGCTCTGCTATACAAAACACGGTGTACTCCTGTACTTAAGAAGTGGTCACGAGCCGAAAACGAACAACTTGGATAAAAAACGACAAACCTTGTTACTATCATGCATTCGCTTAAAACTGACAGTTAAGGCAACTGAGTTGACATTTCCAAAGTTCCAAAGTTTTACATGGAATGTAAAACTTTGAACTGGTCGCCTAGCTGACCAGTTCTTTACCAAGGTCTTTACATCAACGTTGTGTTCGGTCATGCGAGGAACGTTATGGGCATTCTGAAATAACAATGTTATCCTCCATACCAATACTGCACAGGAAATAGTTGTGATCCTAACGTTTTTGGTACATTTTGGCAGTATTAAGCCTAATGGAAAATGTCTGTCTGTTTTGTTATTGCTTTATTACATTTCCTTCACTTGCAAAGTTCAATAACAGATACACCCTGTTCAGGAAATTCCGTCAGGATTCATGAGAATTTTTGGAAACGGTGTGTTGTTTTTGTGTTATCATGGCAACTGTTTGACCTTTCAAAGAGGGCAGGGGGAAGACTTGATAATACTGCTGTTTTGAGTCTCTGTAACCTTCACTACGCAGAGAGATAGTGGGACTTGCAGAAGGTGGGGTCAGGTGTCCGAATAATGCAACCATTCATGTGCAAAAACATGATTTCTTCAGTGGTTAACAATAGGCAAAAAAAGCCTAAGAAATGTACCTTCCAAATAAGGAGCAAGCAATGTATTCTTTTATTTCTCTTTCTTTTATGTACTTCATTGGTAGAGTGATTTGTGTCATCATTACACGCCCAGCTAAATCACATGCTCTTTTAGACAAGTCCTCAGATCACTTCTGTCCTCTGCGGATTCTTTGTGCATGCCCAACAGACATGACGAGATTACGTAATATGTGTAACACGTAATATCATCATCCTCATGGATTTGTCTGATAATATCTTTTACACTTTGACATCATTCGGAAAGAATAGAGTAAGTAAGTAAGTAAGACTTTATTTATATAGCACTTTTCATACAAGAATTGCAGCTCAAAGTGCTTTACATAAAATCAACAAAAACAATAATACAGTGTTGATCTAAAACGTTTAACAAACCAAACTAGCCGCACTCTATCTGCGGTCTCTCAAATCCATCTTAGATCCGAGATGCCACTTGCAGTTTCTAATACACAAACATGACAAGGGGGTAGACAGGACAAGACAAGGTAAACATGAGGAGAGAGGAGGAAAAAAGGCAACACCCAGACAATGCTCCTAGAGGAGTACAGTGTGGGAACAGACAAAAACCTCAGCACATAAGCACAACAACATTTACAAAAACATGTGACTTGCAAAGGGGAGTGGGGAAACAAGCAGGCAAAGGCATTGGAACAAGCAGGCTTTCCTATTCAATCAGTCGCGTACGAAGATGACAGTGTCATACTCGAAGCATTTGAAAACGTCAAAAAGTGACATCCTGCGTTTATATGGTCTCATCTGTCGTCTTTTTTCTGAGTATCTAAATCCACGTGCCCTTGTCACACATGACCTAAGGGGGAGAGTTTCAACAGACAGAGGCTGAGGGCAAGACCAAGGTTGATGAACACACTTAGACAGACTGCTGAGGGCTGGTGAAACAGTGTCAACAACTGGGTCTGAACACACACTGGTGCCAGGACACACATGGGCAGGCCTGGGCAGACTCACTAAGCTGGTAAAAGACTCAGGGCACGTAGGGGTATAACCAGACAAGTGCGACTGAATACATTTACATTTTACATTTAGTCATTTAGCAGACGCTCTTATCCAGAGCGACTTACAGTAAGTACAGGGACATTCCCCCCGAAGCAAGTAGGGTGAAATGCCTTACCCAAGGATACAACGTCAATTGACACGGCCGGGAATCGAACTGGCAACCTTCAGATTACTAGCCCGACTCCCTCACCGCTCAGCCATCTGACTCCCTACATACCTCCTATTTGTATAGACAACTGTGAGAAAAACTTATCTGATGCAGTCTTGACCCCAAAATCATAACTGTGTAACGATTCTAACTGCCTCGCAGCATGGGAACAAACACAAATGTATCCTTGTTAGTCCTCCAAAATTTACATTTCCTAAGATGAAAAAGTCATAAGCTTCCAGTCCTTTTTTTCCTGACATGTGAAAGACTGAAAATGGGCCAAGAGGAGAAACCGTTGCTAACCTAAGACAGTCTCATATCAAAGAAAGTGATACATCAGATAGGAAATGCTTTATATATGATTGCTGCGGCAGCACAATTTTATTAGATGAATAAAAAACATGAAAAGGTTTCTGCCACTGACAGATAAGAGGGTGAGTTTTTCTAAGTTTTCTGCTTTCCGCGTATACCCTGTCGCAATCTCACAATTTCAACATGGCACGATAACCTTTGACCCTTAGGCTATAAAATAAGATACCATAAACCATAAATAACCTATTTTATCTCCTCAATGCATTTTCATCATTTTGTCACGTGGTCAAATGGATTCCTAGAAATCTCCTTGCTCTTAGAGAGGCTTACTTTGTGTCTTTGTGTCTCCTGACCGGACCTCCTGATGAACACATGGACAAGTAGAATAATGTCTCATATCCGAGACACACGTCTGTAGAGGACTCTACAGGACATAAATGTGGTACTTCGGTAGCACAGACTTAGGAGTAGCCTGTTACATTAGGTTCTGCTTCACTTGACCCTTGGTTGGTTCAACAAAAACAGACCCCAAATGTCATTGCCGACAAATGACTTGCCCTCTATTGACTCATTGCGGCTCTTAACAATAAAGATTGAAGATAATTTTCGCCACTCATCTACACGCAATTTCAGTTGAAAAGAACCATTTGACCTCAACCATAAAATCCTGGATTTGCTCGGCCTGCTGTGAAGGTGGACTTTGTTCAATCTTAAATGGCAATCGTGCCCCGATGATTTGCTCTGAGTGGATTTAAAACACTTGATACAGGGTTGAGGAGACAGAAGCACAACCTTGAACCTGAAACCCTCAGAGGACAGGGAGCGTGTGGGCAGGAGAGGCGTGGACACGTCACTGATTCCTTTTGAGCTTGTCTGACGTGAGGACCTTGTTCACGAAAACACAAGTGTCCCTTCTATCTTGCACTCAGGCCCCGTCGTCCTCAAAAGCCTTCATGTGTTTCTGTCAAGCGAAATCTTCCTTGTGACCCGGACTGTTCTCGCTTGTTGTTAGCACACATAGGGGGGTGTCATGTGAACGGCTGTACAACATCCTGCTAGCAGGCTATAGCAGGTCACAACCTCACTGTCTGGAGGTCTGCTTTGAGAGCGTGGAATGGAAAACACTGAGGAAAAATGCTGGGGACTGCCATCGTTGTCATCAATCAAGGAGCCACCCATGTCCGGTGGCATGAAGCCATCTTGAGGTTGTTGGGTAACACACGCACACTCACACGAATATGAACTACACCATATGAATAATGGGTGCAGACTCACATAAACATTCATATCTTGGACTCGCACGTAAACAGGAAGACACATAACATACACATGCACGCACACATACTGTGGAAGAAATTGCGATTTCCGGTGTGCTTACATTATTCACTAATCAATATAACTAGTCATTGGATACTAGTTAGTATGTTCTCATGTAAGCTTGCTATTAGTAAGAGTAGATGGTGTCTATGTGTCAGGGTTAATAGATGTTCGTGATCAGGAGAAAGTACTGGGTAAACGTCCTTGGTCATGACTACAAGGAGAGCGCCAACTATGATCTCTCTAGTCTGAGTGGTCATGTGTTGGGAGCTGTGAATCTCTTCCTCTGAGACTGTTGTAACGTCATTACTGCCTGACTGTCACTATCTATGTTTACATTCCTGTGCCCTATAAAAGATGGTCCTCCGGCTTTCAGAGCTGAGAGAGACATGATTGAGACCTAAGCCTGGTGTTGTGTGGTCATTTATTGTCAGAGGTCTGGTTTTCTCTCCCAATCTGCAGATTGATAATACTTATTAAAATCCAGAACTCAACTGAACTTAGTCACTCCGTTTATGAAGAGACGGACAAAACACTTTCTTCATCAATACACACACACACACACAACAGCAAGTCCTGATAATCCTCCTATTTCCGATGCATGCGGTGAGGGTGTGTGTGTTCTAAACTAATCTTGTCTGGCATCACTGCAATGTTCCAGCAGTCATCCATCACACTTTCCTTTGTCCTCCAGCACTCTCAGGTCACAAGGGGCCACCGCCACACACACACACACACACACGCACACACACACACACACACACACACTCATCACCCGGCACCAATCCATCATCACACACTCCTGGGTACAGTCCTCACTGTGCCACCAGCTCCCCGACTGTGCACGGATGACAATGTTCCGGGCGATAAAGCCAATGTCGAAGGGGTGCATTGTCTGATCGTCCACCATGACACCTTTTCCTCGATTTTTGTTTACCAGTTCCTCTTTTGTTCTGTAACATGAAATCAGGCTTCGGTCTGTCAGTCGCCCTTGCATTGCTACCTTTCCCATGATTCATAAACTCTGTGCTATTTAACTCCGATTATCAGAACTCAAACTATAAAAGAGTGTTATCAGTGAGAGTTTTGTCAGTTTCCCGAACTTGATCAAAATGTCATGGTCCAGCATTACAAAGAGTAACTTCTTTGGCCTAGATGAACACGTTCAAACATTTGCATTCATTCACAACGTCTGTAAAATAGTCTATAGTCCTTACATCACATTCAGATCAATAGTTTTTGTCCCTGAAATGTTTGCAATGTTCAATGTAAACATCAGTCTTTTTTAACGCTGTAGTTGGATAATATTAAAATCAGTGTGTATCGCGTACAGTATGTTTCAATATTTTCAGATAAAACTTCATTGCTTCTGGGCAGAGAAGAAGTGGAGAGTGATGGATAGTTTGCTACAAGAGCTCAGTGTCCACCGAGGATGTCTTTGATAACTGAACCCCAAACAGTTCCCTGCATGACGTGCAAAAGTTCATAAGGTCACATTTGTCCTCCAGTGAATGGAAACTTTGCCCTTGATTGAAACATTTTAAAGCTCCTCTTTCGTTCATTTGTTACACGATTATATTTTAGAGGGGACCCTGGGAGCATAAATTACACTAGTGCGCAATGTAGCGTGACTCAGAGGACAAAGGGTGGAAAATTTTTCCCGGAATCTCCCAAAGACTAACAGTCTGTGAGTCTTAAGAGTTTGTGGGAGATGAAACGGTAATCCTTGGACAACGTTTTACATGGAATGTAAAACTTTTAACTGGTCGCCTAGCTGACCAGTTCTTTACCAAGGTCTTTACATCAACGTTGTGTTCGGTCATGCGAGGAACGTTATGGGCATTCTGAAATAACAATGTTATCCTCCATACCAATACTGCACAGGAAATAGTTGTGATCCTAACGTTTTTGGTACATTTTGGCAGTATTAAGCCTAAATTAAGATAACATTCCTGAAGATGGAGTTTGTTTTGAGTGCGTAGATGTAAAGTCGTTGACCATTTTCGAAACACATTCAAGTTTGCCTCACACAACATTGCATTCAAACAGACACAAAACACAAATACATATCTTGTATTACCCTAACCCTTTCTATGAAGTTCATATCTAAAATACTACAGAGAAGTTCCAGTATTCTTGGGCTAATTATTTAAGATAACTGTATTACCATCCTGTAGATGAATCATATGAGTGTAAGCACAAAACAGAAGTGATCTCATCTAGTCTTTACTTCCTGCCATGAGCTCTGTGCCTGCATGTGCACTGTTCATTAAAACCAAAGATATAATGAGCAGATCATTAGCAGCGACTGCCAGGTTGCTAGCTTCAGGGGGAAATATTCCTCCTGCTCAGACTGTTTTCTTCCTTCATCCTCCCACCAGTCTGCTACACATCTAGCTTTCTGTCTTATCTGCACCTGGCAGTCTATCTGGTCTTAATATATACCTCTCTCTCTCTCGCTCGCTCTCTCTCTCGCTCTCTCTCTCTCGCTATCTCTCTCTCTCTCTCTCTCTCTCTCTCTCTCTCTCTCTCTCTCTCTCTCTCTCTCTCTCTCTCTCTCTCTCTCTCTCTCTCTCTCTCTCTCTCTCTCTCTCTCTCTCTCTCTCTCTCTCTCTCTCTCTCTCTCTCTCTCTCTCTCTCCTTCTCTCTCTTGCTCTGTCTCTCAATCTTTCTCCACTCCCTTACATCCTTCTTTCCCTCGCCACCCTAGTCTCCTCCCTTATCCATCGCTTTATCTCTATCCCACGCTCCTCTTCCCCTCTTTCTCTCTCTTTCTCTCTCTCTCTCTTGATCTATCCCTCAACCCCTCCCTCTCTCCCTTCCCCAAGTGCACCTCATTACCATGATGAGGCTCGGCTGGCAATCTGCGGGGATCTGCCATTGTGGGAGCCCCTGACGCTCCCTGTGCCAGCTCATCAATGCAAATCATGCCCTCTTTTTTTTACCTTTGCAATCACAGCAGCATCCTGCACACCACAGCTGACAGGAAAGTAGAGGACATTCTGTTTCTGTGTTGTGACAGTCGGGGGAAAGTACTTTTTACTGCTCTGGCAGTCAGCATGCAGAGTCCATGTAGCGGAGCTGGTTTGATGATTTAAAAAAAAGTACTTTTCTTTTTACTGCTCTGGCAGTCAGCATGCAGAGTCCATGTAGCGGAGCTGGTTTGATAATAAGGGCCTCCAGGTTGGAACTCACATCGAGCCTCGATTCTGAAAGGCGTTCGCATGCTGCCACAGCTCAGAGAGAGTGGCGGTAATAAGTCTCACCTACTAGCGTGATTAGCACTGTAATTAGACCCCCTGTTGTCTAACCACATGGCGAAAATGAACAGGGCTTTAACGATGGGTGCTGATTTGTCTCAGTATTCAGAGAAATGGCGCTCACCCATGCAGATAGCTTTGTAATTTGCTTTCTTTGTGCTAACCTGTGATAGAATCGGGTTGTATTTTATCCCCCATAAAGTAGATGAATGCCAGTGAGGGTTTGACAGTAACACACTGTGCTTTTTTTCCTTCAACTCCAGTTTGACGGTTTATATTGGAAAGCTACATTCTTTTCAACTTAGCAGATCTAAAAGCTGCTTCTGGTTTTTAATTCCCCTATTTTCTGAGAATTCAAACACACTAATTATCTTTTTGTACTTAGCTGTAGGGTATGTTCGAATAATTATGCTTTTATTGTCCAGTGAAGGGCTTTTATTGAATGCAGCACGTATCACTTCTCACCTTCCTCACCTGGCTTCACTCTTTTTCCGTAAACAACTTGGGCTGAAAAATATATTTAAAATGTCAAGCACTATGATGAGTCATTCTTATTGTGATATTTCCAGGCTTCTCTGCAAGAAGAAAATAATCATCTTTGCAAAAGAACAAGAATCACATCAGTAATATCATTTGAACAAAAATGGCTGTCTCAATCTTTAAGCTTCAAGCAATTTAATTCAGAAAAGAGGATACAAAATGGTCTATGCAGGACAACCACACAAAACTCAAACCTTATTGGTCCATCCCTAAGTGTCTCAGTCTCCCTGAGATCCATACCCCCTGTGCCAACTGCCTCTCCCCCTCCAACATCTCCCACTCTGCCCTGTAGCACGTGTCACCATTGACCCCTCCCACAACCACTAGCTCCACCCGAAGCACAGTTTCTCTTTCCTCAGACCCAAGGTCTGGCACTGGCCCCAGAATGCTGGGGTGAAGGAGGGGGGACCCTGGGTTAGGGAGAGTACCAAGGGGGTGGTCCTCTTCATGTCTGTCTGCCAATCCTGGGGCCCTATCCATCTGTCCATCAACACTGGAGGGTGTGTCCGCAGTGCTCTCATTGGACAAGTCCAGACTGTCTGGGCACTGCGTGGCATCTGATAGGTCCTCTTTGTACGCGAGCTTCCTTTCCCTGGTGCATGCATATCCTTTGAGTGACAGGCAGGGAGGCCAACGGAACGACAGACAGCTGGACAGAGACGCCCACATTTCCTTGGATCGGAACCTGCCCAACCCAGATGTTTGGCGGTTTTCCGTAGCTTCTAGATCTTTCTCCACTAAGCGTGCACACTCTGTCTCTAATTCCAACTCAACCCTGTCTTTAGTAGCTAGTCCACTGAAATCACGTCCACGTTTGAAATCTGCCAACTGTTTCGGCGGTGTCTCTCCAAAGCTGAAGGCATTGCCGAAGCTCTTGGCTTTCTTCATAGTCTGGAAGAGCCTTGATAAGGCTACCACTACTGCCTCTGTTCAGTCTGAGAGACTCAATGATTCAACTGTGGAATCTTACCGGAGATAAATAACATCAGCCTGCCAGCATGGCCTGGTCCTTAATGACATAATCACTAGACAAGTGACACAGCACGGCAATGGACATGGAGGGTGGGGTGGGTGGGTGTGTGATGTCACGGAGCGCATGAGGTTGGAGTTCTATTCCCGTCTTTGCCTCAGAGGAACAGTGATGTCACATCGGGTGATGTCACTATGAGACTTAGTACTCTACTGTAAACTCAGCAATAGTATACACAACTGCAATGCCTCAGGGTGAACTGAATAAAGAGTCTAGGTATAGTCCTTTTGGAAGTTAAAAAAAATACTTTATTGATGCTGGTGATGTCATCTTGCCTTGGGGACAGAAGCGTGTGTGTCAGAAGTCTGTGGAGGCTTGTGCGCTCTGTGTGTGTGTCACAGGTGTGTGTCTGTGTGTGTGTTTGTGTGGGTGGCAAAATGTTTGAGTGTCAGTGTGCATGTGACAAACAGACACAGAGAGAGCGAGAGAGAGAGAGAGAGAGAGAGAGAGAGAGAGAGAGAGAGAGAGAGAGAGAGAGAGAGAGAGTGTAATCTTGGTCCCTGAGAGCAGTAGTTCACTACCTAGCTTCCTCTCCACCTGTTTATCACTGAGTCAGTATGGTCACACTGCTCCAGCTACACTTCCTGTTTATCCACTCACATCACACCTCTCAATGTCACATGCGGACAGAGGGCACACCAGACACCAGCTGCAGGCCCCCCTCCAGTCAAAGCTCTCCTCACACCCTCCTCGGTTAATGGCCTGTGTGTGTGAGTATGAGTGTGGGATTGGGAATGCACATTTGTGTTGGTGTGTGTGTGTGTCAGATAACAGCAGGAGGCGCGAGAGGAGAGGGCCAGAGTGAGTCTAGCACAATGCGGACATGGCCTGGACCTGGAGAACTTGGGGTTATTCAAATACTTAGTGTGACTGACTTACTTCAAAATGTATTGATTCGAAACGTAATGGCGTGAAGTCAAAGAGAAGTGGTTTTCGAATGGGCCCTGAGTCAGGGATGAGTCACTCTGGGGTAACGTCAGGATGGCACACACCGATGCCAGCAGGATGGGGGGGCAGGCAGGGGGGCAGGGGACAGAAGAGGCAGACTACTATTAAGTTCCTGCTCCAGGGGTAGTACTTTCCAAAGTACAGGAATCTTTTTCCCAGCAAATATGTCAAGAATAGTAAAACAAGGTGTGCTAGGGTTCGAATTTGTTACATTGAGGGTCCGGGTTAGGAATAGTTCGGGGGTTTGGGTTAGAAGTTAGGGTTAGGTTTAGAGTTCAGGTTAGGGGAACTTGTGTGTGTTTAACTGTGTGTGATATCTCTGCTTGAAAATGGGTGGTTGGAAATGGTAGTAATATTTGGAGACCTTGAACCAAACTGACATGGCCAATTTCTCCCTCTGCAAATTACAGCAATTTGATGTTGAAAAAGCCAACCGCACATTCAAGTGTTCCACTATGAACACTCAGTATTTTAGGAACTTTAATCTAGAGGCTTCAAGTATGACAGACTCAAATTATGTTCTTAAAAATCAGCCTGAAGCAGGCAATGAAAAATCTGTTCATCATCATCTTCGTTAAGAGCCATACGGTAGTGGCACATGCATTCAAGATTGTGATTGGAGTCTTGGAACACAAACCCCGCAGAAAATCACCTACTGACAGGTACCATTTATTGACGTATAGCCTATGGACCGCCCACAGCTTCAATCCTAAAAATTGAGTCAAAATAGCAAATACTCAGCTTTCTCTCGTCTCTCAAACTACATGGAATGTGTAGTGGAACGTAATGGGGAAAAAATAAGCTGTTTGTTTGTTTATCTTTCCATAACAGATTCTGCACTCATAGGGATACAAGTAGATACACATTGAATAACTGTAGTCTATGGGCAGTGAACAATGGAGCCTTGACATGTAGATGCTTTTTAAAGCCTGCACAGAAACAAACGCCAGGATTGTGTTCCCAATCCATCGCTATTTCCGATCTGTCTCCATCCATTATTCACATATCCTCCTCGGTAAACTCCATGCCCCATAGGTAACAGGTTGCCAGGTCCTTCGCTTTTATCCCTTTCAAGCAGGCAAATTGTGGTCCATTCAAGCACACAATTCAACCGGCGGGGGGCGCAACGCTCATGAGTTGTTACCACGAGGGGGATGTGTTCAGATATGACAGAACTTTCGGTTGGCAGACTCGTCGCTGCTAATATGCTAAACGCATTGTCATTGGTCGCCTCGGAGGAGGCAGTGCTTTGCATAGCAATTCATTGATATAGACTGCAGCTGGACGGCATTTGCCATACGAAGTGAGGGGCTAGGAAAGTAGAAGAAGGCTTGATGTAGGGTTTTGCAAGAAGGACAACGAGGTAGTTATTTTGTTTGAGTGGTAGACCAAAGATAAAACAAAAGACAGACAAAATGCTTTGCCACGTTACGCGTCCGGATTCGGTGGTAATGGAAGTGGAAGTTGATGCGAAAGCGAATGGTGAAGATTGTCTGAATAAGGTAAATAAATAAAGTTTATGTATCGTTAGTTATTTTTGTTAAGCTGACGTAGCGTATTGACATCAGAAACTATTGATTCGTTTGGGAATAAATGTTTTCAAAATGCATTCACTGTTTGTCTAGGTTGTTTTTCGCAGTGAGCAACTCGTGTCAGTAATGTGATTGTTATGGAAGATAAGTTTTGTTGATAGATTTCGCGAAACAAAGCACTTGGTTGGTAACTTGTGTATGAGTGTGGACTGCGTTTTTCAAGTTACTGGAAAGACTCATGATTTCATAGGTAAACTGTGTATTGAGTGTGGACTGCATTACATTTCCTTGTTGCTTACCTCGTTGTAAATGCAGATGGCTACTTCAAGGTTGCTACAGTGCATCTCTGTTCCATCAACCTTAGCATCAAATAAAAATGTCTCACTCGGAAATTGTTATGCCTTTACAATCCATCACTATCAAGCAACAGTTGAACATTGCAACATTGTATAACTTCTTAAGGTCGATACTTGTGTCGCATGGAGACGTGTAATGACAGACCATAGCAAATGTTACCGTGCAGTTAAGACTTAAGATATGATCCAGTGGTGCCTGTGACAGTTGAATTTCCAGTAAACCTGACATTGTTGTATGCACATCCAGAGATGTACGTCTTTATACAGAAGTTGAATTTGTTATTCCCAACCCACCTGGTCTGGACATGCATTTGAGATTACATAACGACCAAGGCTCTGGGCGCGCGGGTTGCGCTGTTGATGGGTTTCTTTTTTTTTTTACGGTTAATTTTACGGTTGTTTTCACCCGATGGTACTTTCCTCCCTGCGTGTGGTTCTTTCGGATTTAAAGAGCTTTAAAGTAATTAAGACTGACGAACCCCTTCCCACTCCCTAAATGTTATAAAATAAGCTAGCCAAAATGAACTTCAATATGGTAGTGTCTTTGGTGTTTAAATGCTCACTTCCCTCACATCTTGTCTTTTCTCTTCTGAAGGTATGCAGAAAGTTGGGGATAATTGAGGTGGACTACTTTGGCCTGCAGTTTTCGGGAAGCAAGGGGGAGAACTTGTGGCTGAACCTGAGGAACCGTATATGCCAGCAGATGGACAGCCTGACTCCATGTCGACTGAGGCTGCGTGTCAAATTCTTCGTGGAGCCCCATCTCATTCTGCAGGAACAGACAAGGTATGTACAGTATACACTGTGTACTTGCATAACCATGCATATTTCACCAGCTCAGTAGTTTTGAAAGGGCCTCTTATTGTCATCTTGCCACAGAAAAACTTCACTCAGGGAAGAACTGAGAATCTGGGGCAGGTTCTCGATAAAAAATTAATGTAACACGTTATATTCGCCGCTTTTCTCAATTGTCAGCTGTTGATGATTTCTCTTTGACTTTCTGCAAGAAGGAGCTGAAACAAAAACCGACGCGAGAGCTTCGAGCATGTCATAGTACAGTACATCCTGTGAAGTTCCCTTATTTGAGTTTTTCCCCTCCCCCGTACAAGGGAATGCCCTATAGTAACCCTGCTCAGCTCTGAGCCAGGGTTACTATAGGTCGTTGTGAATCTGACATGCGCTGGGGCAGGCAAGCAGGAAATGTGATCTGGGTGGCTTCAGGGCTTTGGTGTCCCCGGGGACCCTCTGTCCCTAAAGCGCTGTCCCACTAGTACTGCCCCCCCCCCCCCCACCCCCCCCACCCCGCTTCCTATTGAGCTACAGGTCTGGGCCGCCCTCAGACCTATGGCACAGAGAGTTAAAACCACTCACCAATAGGCTTTGTAGCCTCACAACCATAGAACTCAAGGAACTTTAGTAATGGCTTGAGCCTCATTACTCTTTGGAGGTTTGCTCGTCAAACAAGTCCTGACACGGTCGATCCCAACTGTAGTTTGCTCCCAGCCGCCTCCTCCCTTTTGAAGTTTTATAAATAGTTGGTGTCTCTGAGAGACTGTACTACGGGGGAGGAGGGGGGGTGAAAAAAAGCCTAGCATGCAGTATTTGTATCCTATCGCTAGACGGAAGGATGCCGTGGCGTTCTTTCCCAGAGTTGGGGTGGAGGGGTTTAACTCCTCTGCTGTCCTGGCATGCCAGCCAAAAGTGTTCATTAAACTGAGATCTACCCCACTTTGGCTAGGATTCTACTGCCTGCCCTCCAAACACACTCTCTTTCTCTCCTTCTCCCTCTCTCTTTTCTGCTTCTCTGCCTAAGAGGGCTGTCAGACTAAACCATATGCTACTCCCTCCTGCTCTCCTTTCTCTCTCATTTCACACCCTCCCCCCTTCTGTTCTCTTCTCCTTCCTCATCATTCTGTTCTCCTCCTGCCCCCCCCCTTAACCATTAGGCCTCTCTCTCTCTCTCTCTCTCTCTCTCTCTCTCTCTCTCTCTCTCTGTCTCTCTGTCTCTCTGTCTCTCTCTCTCTCGGTTGGGGGGGTGCGAGGATCTTCTCCAGCTACAAGCCTCACAGGCTAACTCAGATTAGTGCACGCTGTAATGTTCAACTACACACTTGTGTCCTCCTCGCTTCCAGTCCACAACGGCTTTGTCTCAATTTTTGTTGGAAAATATATCTCTCTCACTCACTCACTCATATATTTATAGAGGACACTCCAGTCACCCTGCAACTGACCTTTGTCAGTTTAGCGGGGTTCGTCAACAGATGGCGGCCGGGAGGGAGGTCACGGGGGTCAGCAAAGGAGCCGAGATAACCGCGCTGGGTCGGGCGGGTGGGGGCATGTGTGTTGGTAATTAAAAATCCCACGTGCGGTGACACCCGTCGCGTTTTATTTTGGGCCCGTGTGCGTCAACCCTCTGGGCCAGATGTAATCACTTAAACGGTCGAGGCCTCCGACGCTCTCTGGCTGCTGTTCAAGAAGGGAGGGGGACGAGCCAAGTGTGCAGACACATGGCTTTTGGACAAAACAAATATGCACACCCCAGCGTATGTGTGCTTTCCAAAACGTACAAGCGGCGACGACGTGAAGGTCGAGCTTTCTTGCATGGATTCTTAAGGTACAAATTGTTCCCACTGAACGCCAGTGTTCTCGAACTAGGCCTTCTTTGGTATACTGGACCAAGACCAGATATTCAGATGTTCGTATGACACATTTGACACAATGTCAGCCTCCAGGGGAACTTTTGCTCCCCTTCCTGTAAATGGCCTATGCGCGTGTTTGTCATGCTGCCTTGCTTGCCCTCTCTCTTTTCCTCTTTTGCTCTCTGTTTCTGTCTCTGTCTCTCTCTGTTTCTCTCTCTGTCTCTCTGTGTGTGAGGGTTGGTATTTGTGAGTGTGTTGTCTGAAAGGCAGTGTTCAGAAAGTGGTAAACAAGGGCTTTGTTCAGCAGCTCCGCTCTTGCCGGGGCGAGGAGCGAACGGTGCTACGGGAGCCTGCCAGGGTCAACATTCCCTCGCCCCGTTTTGTCCATCACCTTTGCCCTAGTTCAGTTATCATGGCTGGCTTGAGTCACTCCCACAGCAATCGTCGCCGGCAGCCACACTGGCTCTCTGTCTCTGTCTCTCACGCCCTCTCTCCATGTGTCACACATAACCGCACTGTGACTTCAGCGACAAAACTCATTGCTATGCGTTTACCGTCCATACATGTTGACCATTTGACTTTTCACATTCCTGGTGGCGTTTTCTGGGGACTTTTTCTCCAAGCTGCATGCGTGTAGCTATATATGGTGTCCGAGTCGAACACTTAAGTGTTGCATGAGGTCTCTATATCTCTGGCTCAAGGGCCCTGTCTAAATTACAGCCACCCCTGCTCCGCAAACACATTCTCACACACACACACACGCAAGCCAAAACAGAACACATTTTTCCCTAGCAAGTGACTGAGGGGTGTGTGTCCCTCCACATCCCCCCCAAAATTCTGGAAATGATTCCCCCCCTCCACCCCCCCATACACACACACCTTTTAACACCCTCTGTCGGTTCCTGGGAAGCCAATGTGCTCTCACAGGTGTGTTGGTAAAGAAAAGGGGTGCAATGTCTTTCACCCGTTTTAGAACGCGCGCACACACACACACACACACACACACACACAGGACTCTGTGTGGAACACACAAGCCCAGTTTAGGGGTAGGCCTCCTGTTAGCTCATCCTCTGGCAGGGCATGTTACATAACTTATGGACTGCACACACACGCCCCCCACACACACACACACATATTCAAAAAAGCTGCTTATATAAGCAGCAGTGTGCTGGGCGTAGAAAGGCTGTCGTTGCACCTGGCCTTTCTGTTCTCACACCCTGAACAGTTCACTCCCGGTGCTTTTTTGTGTTCATATACTTCTCTTTATGGCTTCTGGCATTTCACTTTGCCAGGAAGAGGTGTGTGTGTGTGTGTGACACAGGAAGTCCATGTGTTCTGGTGAACTATGAGGGGGTGACTGTGCAGTCACTCTTAGGAAATCCACTGATCCCTTTTGGGGCTGCCAGCGATTTTTCACAGTCCACAAGAATGCACGCTCACGTGCACGCGCATGCGTATTCACACGCAAGCATCAGCTCGCACACCCACAATCATTGACTTAAAAGCTCTATAAATACCCCCTCTAGTGTGAAAGAGGCTCAATTCCGTCCAATTCGGTTACTGTCCTGCCTACATCAAACGGCTTCGCTTAATCCATCTGCAGCAAGATCCCTACCATCTCTCCCTTGGTGCTGTCTCTCTCTTCTTCTCTCTCTCTCCTCCCCATCTCTCTCTCTCACACACACACACACACACACACACACACACACACACACACACACACACATATATATGCTGCAGACTAGCCAGCTAGAGATGTTACTCTTTAGGACGGTTAGGGAAGTTGAAAGTGGTGTAGCAAAAGACTAGGCTGATCCATGGATGAAGGCCCGGACTTGGGTCTTCACAGTTTTGACGGCCAAACACGGGGTGGAGGTTCAGAGGCTGGCCTTTTCGATTGAACAAGCATCCTGGCCCCCCTCTGTTATCTGGTTCGTTGCACACCACTGCCCCTGGAGTTCAGTTAGTGGCACGGCTTAGTGTTTGTACGTGTTAATGTTTACGTGCTTATTTTCCTATGTTAACATTTCTGTTTAGCATTCTAATCAGGCCGAAGCCATTAGCACACCATTGATGGCATTTCTGTGTGGAAGAGAGGAGTTGTTTATGGATTACTTTTTAGACTGACTGGGGCAGTACCGGCGTGCTTTTTACCACTCTGTATGGGAAATTTAGGCTTCTAGACCTAGAACTTGTTTCTGATGTATAGCCCTAGATTAACCTGGCCATCATCTTACATAAAAAAAACTAGCAGACCACCACTGATGGGCTAGCAAGGTTTAGTTGCATAAAGTACCTCCATGAGCAAGCAATGACAAGTTGATGCATTGCCTTCCCTACTGGATGCCCCACAAACAGTCTGGTTTAGGGAAGGTATCGAGGTCACCCTCAGTAGGGCTACCTGCCACCCACAACCTTATGTCCTTGGCTGCTCTCTAGGAAATGGGAGATGCCTGTTTCAGTTTGTCTCTACGAAGCACATTCTGAAACGTTCATTTTGGATAAAAGTGCCGGTGAAGAGTTTTGAGTGTGCTTTTACCTCAGTGTTCATTCACAAACATGTCTAGACCTTTTACGGCCGTCTATGAGTAGTCTCCAACATAAAGTGACCGGAAGAAAGAACTGGCACCACTCTTCACACATTCAGTGCCGTCTGAATGTCTCCCAAGAACTACCTCAGACCGAGGCTAGGAAACTATTTTCCACTTTCCCACTCTCTGACATGCAGAGTCTATTCAACTATGTGACCTAAAGTAGCCTCATTTTCACCACCACCAGGCCGAAGCCACAACACTAAGTCCAAGCCAGGAATGAGGGCAGGATTGGCAGCCTACCAGGGCACAGTGTAAGTGTTGCTCAAGGTGCCTGGGCTCTGGGCTTTCATTACCATTCACCAGCCAGCACCAAGCTCTGCACCCAGCAGGCGAGCGCCTAGCAAACAAACGACTCCTTTGTTGGTGAAACACGGCGCTCGTTGAATCCCTTTGGAGCGGGACAAAGCAATCGTCTTTATTTACAGTTGTCTCGGTTTATTTTTATTGCTCTTTCCGTGCGTTGGAAAACGGCTTGATTTAAACCTTGGCTTTGTTTCGGAGAGCAATTGGAATTGGAGGCCCAGGTGAAGGGCTTGTTACGGCGTGAGTTTACTAGAGTTCAGTGACCGGGAGTAACCCCTCCCAAGCTCCCTCCCCCTTCCAGCCACACGGCTTTCAGCCATGTTATTTGACTAACTCACAAACCACATTGTTCAGAGAGCCTGTCTGAGGCTCCACTCGTGATTGGCCCGGGGCGTTGCTGTCACTAGGCAGAGGTTTCTGGTTTCAGTTGATGGGGGATATTATTCTGTCGAGGCCTCTTGCACTGCGGTTCAGCCACCAAGTCTCTGTGCGTTTTATTGTGGGAGTGCTGGGGCAACAAAACAAAAAATAACTTTCAACAGTGACTGTGAAGTTCCATAACGGTTCCATAGAACCTGCATTTTAAATGTGCTTTTTGATACAGTTGAGAATTCTATCTTATGCTTTATTTGTACATGCCAAGTAAAAAAAAAAAAAAAAAAAAGATGGAAAGTGGTTGATAACATGCAAAGGTAAGGAGTGAGAAGGGAAAGGCACCTAGAACACTCAGGTAAAACTGACCTCGAGAGCAGACCTCCGAAGCAGAAGTAACCACATTCACTCTCCTGCATCCATCTTCAGCAGCAAACCCCCATTCATCACAGACATGCAAGCTGTGACCCACTTTCCTGCCTGACTCGGGGTACGACAGGAGGGGAGAGTGGGGGTTACTTTAATTGAATTATTCCGGAATCGAGTGTTTCAAATTCCATTGCAACAACAGATGACACCCCATCTTCCTGATCCTCTGTGAATCCCCCCCACCGCACACACACACACATGCCTAGTAAAGTTACCATCCAGTCCAATAGTCTAGAGGCATTTGTCGACTCACAATTCCTTTCTCTCCCACAACCAAGACAGCTGTAATTAGCCTTCAGGGCCTTATTCATTCATCTGCATGAGGAGAGAAGGGCCTTTCTTTTAGATTCTGTGTATGTGTGTGTGTGTTGGAACCTCCTAGTGTTTTGCCAGTCTGTCTCTCGCCCACCCCCTCCTTCGGGATGGGATTGGCATCTGGTTTGTTTTTCCAATAGTGTAAGTGTGTGTGGAGAGACAGAGATAACGGTGGTTAGCTAGGAGGCTGTGTGTGTGTGCTTGGGGGGTGGGGGGGCCCGCTTGAGCCTGATGGTGCCTGGCGTTGCCCCCCCGCAGAGCCACCGGCGGGTCTCCTGACCCTGTCTGCTCTAGTCACCGTCTGACACGCCGGGCAGTCAGCCTGGCTCACACGCCCCAACATCACCGCCCCCCCCCCCCCCCCCCCACTCAGGAACCACCTGTCCTGCCTGCCATCCAGCACCACGGTGGTTGCTCCCTGCCCGCCTGTCCGGCTAATTCACCGTCCAGAACTTCCACCAGTCAGGTGTGGTTACACATCACATGCCCCCCCCTCCTGCCTGCTGCCTGCGAGCATCCATTTGAATCTTCCATGCCAGGTATTGTGTTTTAAACGGTTCCTTCCCATGTTGTTTTCCTGGACGTCATTCCTTGACGAGTTGGTTCTCCTTCCATCCCAGATCTGACGAGGACTCGGTGCGGATAGAACTGGAGGAGGGACGTTGCCCAGACATGTCAACACCTCCGTTCAGTGGGAAAGGAGCAAAGCCACATGGGAAGAGAGACATTTCCAGGGATGGCATGACCTCGCGGAGGTTGCAATGGGGTCTGACAGGTGCTGGAGAAGCAACCAGTCACCAGACCACAGGCCTCCCTTTAGGATCCCGTTAGCTCTGAGTCAGCCTACCTCGCTGCCACATGCTATGTGTATCAATAGGGACAGCTATTTGGTTGTATTGTTTTTTAGAGATGCGTTAAACAACATTTGCTCTTTCCATCGGTGGTTGTAGAAGACCAAAGGTGATGATGTTCCTCGGAAAGAAATGTTATTTTGGGCTTGTCTAAATTGCCTCCCGGGATTTGGAGCCTTCATGAAAGCGTTACACTTTCCTTTTATTGAGTTTCATGGATTTAAAAACACGACCAAACATGGTCAGCTCCAGTTATTACACTGCACATAAGCTGCTTTATGGTAGAGTATAGTACCGGATTTCGCGAGGGCCCTGCAAAGAGAGGTGGTTTCTTTTCAAATGTCAACAGCTGCTGGACTATAAGATTAGCCTCAGAAGGTGATATTTGCATGTAACTGCCATAAACACAGAGGATACAGGGATTGTGACCTGTAGCTGCCAAAGGGGTAAAAAAGGTTTGTTATTAGTTTAAGGTAATGTATTTTTCTCCATGACTTGGATGAACTTGGTAGTTCCGGACCAGAGACCTTCCATCTCAAGTATTTTCTTGGTTCTATAGAAATAGAATATGTATGTTTTAAACCTCTTTATTCCCTCACCCCGGGACCAATAAGAACCTCTACCATTGCACCTTGACCAATAGTAACCTCTACTCTCACCCAGCCAAGAAAGGCAAGCTCCACTCTGTGACCGGCAGTAACCTCCGTGTTTACCAAGTGACTTGTAGTCACCTGCCAGACAGGTGTGGTCTGTTTTTTTTCTATGCAGGTAGCAGCCTGAATCACATGCTGCCCGCTGGGCCTCAACACAATAGATCACTGTGTGTGTGTGTGTGTGAGTGCTGCCTGTTCAGACAGCAGTGTTGATCTGGGCAAGGCTGGAGGATGTTTCAACTCTAAATCAAAGTGTGTTTGTTGTGCCTGGGCCCTAGACTTCTGTGCTGGGGTTCTCCCTCTGTGGACCCTCCTCACTTGTTTGCCACGGACAAAGCCTGAGGAATGTTTTCCTTGGGATTGGGGCGCTGTCGTGTCCCGTCCAGGGTCTGCCAGCTGAGAACGGGGTTGGATGTGGTGGAGGGGAAGACGAGGCAGCGAGGGAAGAGGGCGGGCAGGGAGTTTGAGGCAAGGTCGGGAATGTTGTTGTAGAAGAGATGCGTCAAACCGGTTTCTGCTAGTCGACTTACAGTAGGTGGATTCTGTGGGACTACGCCAGGGTTCTCATGTTAACCGTTCTGCCACAGGGCAGGTAGAATATGGCCCCTCGGCCTATTGTCTGTGTCCTACTCGTGGCTACAGTTTCTAACAACATGCTACATTCTTGGAGAAACAGCTACCCACAGCTCCAATGCTAACTCTAAATGCCCCAGTATAACACTACAAAAACTGATTCTGGGAAGATCTTAAAACATCCACTGTATCTTTAACTGTAAGACCACACTTAATTGTTGTCTGCCTAATGGGTAACAGCTGGCAAATGTATAATTGGCTGTATGGCTAGATGATTTAGAGTGACTGCATCATCACCCAAGTTACTGAGAAATAACCCATTGTTCATCAATAAAACGTAGTTGCTCGGTACCAGTTGGGAAAAGAGTTGTAAACCTAATGATGAATTAATAGAAGGGAATGCCAGTGTATATTATTTCAGAAGTATTTGTTTGTTGTCTTTTGGCTAACCAGAAAGCAAAGCAAAACAATGTCTTTGTTCGTTTTTGTGTTTCTTAATTGTTTGGGGGGGGCTTTTGTTTCATAAGCCGTTTTCCCATCATTGCCTGCTCTAAAACACCCTTTCAACAAACGCACACCCTTCACCTTCAATTTGGCCCCAAAACAATAGTTTGTTGCAATAACAATAAGGGCGTTGGGGTGTACCCAACAGAAGCAGAACAAGATGGCAATGTTGATTTAGCCATTTTTCTGCCTTGGCTTGTCTCATTTCAGTCATACTGGACTATCTGGCAGGCAGCTATTCAGGGAGATGGTCAAGGTCCGCGAGGTGGCTGAAGTAGTGTTATCATTCACAGACTGGCGGTGCTGCCCCATTATGGGGTTATCGCTTGGCAGCAGACATCTGGGATCATGAATAAGTAGCCTGTGTAGATGCAGAAACACACACACACCTCGATGCTGTTCTCTGCCACAATGATAAGAGTTGGCTGCAGTGCACAGGTTACTGAGTCACTCGGGTAGAAGTCCAACTACGTCACACACTGCCTTCCAACCCTCAATTTCACTTTCAGGTCATCCTTAGAAAAGTTTTTTTTTTCTTTCACCATCGATGGTGTACCACTAAAAAGGAGAAGGGGGGGGGGGGGGAGGGGGAGGAAAGGGGAAAGCTTTTATGCGTTTGCGAGGATTACACACACTCGTTGCTCGTTGTGTAATCCAACCTCCATGACCACCTGTCTGTCTCTGTGTGTGTGTGTGTGTGCGCTGTCTTCAAACTGTCACGCGTCTCCAAACAGGAACACTGTTCTTTCGCAGGTGGCCTTTTTCAAACTGCCACCGCATCACTTCCTATGTTTAATTGACTCCCCTTCTCTGTGCCCCTCCCTCACCAGGCACGTGTTCTTCACGCACGTCAAGGAGGACCTCCACAGCGGGCACCTGCGGATGGGCAGGGAGCAGGCCGAGGAGCTGAGTTCCCTCCTGGCGCAAGCAGAATTCGGGGACTACAACCAAAACACTGCCAAGTACTGGTACTCTGAACTGTGTGGGGAGGAGCCCAGTCCTGCCAGCGTCAACAGGTAGCTTGTTAACGTTTAGGGTCGGGGGGGGGGGGGTGTCGGGGGGTCGACAGGCAGGCAATATACGCACAATTGGTCTTTACCACTCTGACAGGGTTGTAAATGTCAGTTAAACTAGTTTAAGACCAATTCAAGTATGATGTAATGCCTTTCCCTCATATGAAGACTGAACGCTGTCTGGTCTTGACAAGGTCAAGGACCATAGTCCTGTTATTGAATTGAGCGATTATACACTTGTACATATTCTGGTTCTTTTTGTATTATGTGTATGGTTGGTTAATCATCTGCTAGTCAGCAAACATGAAATATGTTTAGTTTTATTCTCCTTGCCTGCCAGTTAAAATAAAAGGAAACAGAAACACATAATCTTAGATGTACGCCATGCTCTGGTCTGTCCATTTTTATGACTAGACTTGTATCTGTCTGGGCAGTTAAACATTGGGCAGTTAAACATTGATCATGTTTGGCAAAAAAAAAAAAGATTGTAGCTGAAACTGTGAAAAGCGAAACCAAGACTCTGAATTTGTGAGACGGGAAACAAGACAACACATGCTTGCAATGTTCCCTGTTCTGCAAAAACGCAACTCCCTTCCGTGAGCCTTCTAGTTGTTTTTCTGAACTCTGAACCAGACCTGTTTGAGCGTTGAAGGAACACCTTGAGGGACGTTTCCCCAGACAGGGCGAGGTCAGGTTAACCCGACTCCACATATTTATTAGACGCATCCATTGGAAACTGTTTGGAAAAGGGCAGGTGAACAAAATACTTGGCTGGTGATTGGATGAACAATCTGTGTGTCACTGTCTATCACTAGCTAACTTCAATCACTTGTAGCTGTAAGTAGTACTTCATGGGATACTGTCTGGTCCAAACCACTGTGGTTTGGGAGTCACAAAGACGGCTGTCTCACAAGATTACGGTTAGGTGGCCATACCAGAATACTTAAACTGGTTGGAAGTGCTCTGGGCAGAAAATGAGGTCTTGAAGAACATGTATATCTCTAAAGTCAATTGCAAATGGCAAAACATTCCTAAAAGGGGCCTTTAGGTCAGTATGACTTGCACACAATGTTGCTAGGACTAGGGTAGCAAGGCCTATGTCTACAGGGACCACTGTGGTGTTGAAGCCAGTGGCTTTGGTGATAACAGCTGCAGGTTGGGACGAGGCCAAGCTAAACCAGATCGTGTTTGTGCTTGGTCAGATGGGAGGTAGCCCTCCGTGCAGAAGCACGCATGTCTTGCCTCAAGCAAAGTAACGGTGAGGCGGGTCAATCAAGTCAATGTAAAAAAACGCCCTCATTAGTTTATTAGCTGAACTACAATAGCCCCCTTTTCTTGATTGTGGTTCATGCTCTATTTCCCCTCAAACCTCGGCCTATTTGTCATTCATGCACTTATTCCTGCTGTTTTGTCTCTTACGTGACCATAATGTCAGGCAATATATTTTGGCTCCACACATTCTCTCACCCACTAATCTCTCCCACATATCCCTTTATGAAACCCTCATATTAATGACCCTACAATGTGCTGACTAACGTGAGAAGTCAGCGTCTTGACATGCAGCAGCCCCCCCCCCCCCCCCCCCACCTCAGGTTCTGCAGGCCTTTAAGCACACGCGCGCGCGCGCGCGCACACCGCAGATCCCTTCTCTACCTCCACCCCAAACGCGCTGTGCTCAGGGTCCTCGTGCTCGACTTGGCCCGAGGGCAGACGTGTTGGGTTCCCAGGGGTCACGTGGCTGGGCTGGGCGTCTCCTGCACAGGCCGCCCTGCTCCTTTCTGCTCATCGCTGCTGCCAAACTGAACACGGGCGCAGAGGCAGACGGGTGTTGTAGAACACGGCCCTCGTATCCCTGCCCCCCGCGCATGCGCAGATTCATAACCTATGCGTGTACTCGCAAGACAAGAACAATCTTGGCTGTTTTTGTTTTTGTAAAATCAACACAAATATTCACCCCCCCCCTCTTGTGTGCTTCCCTCTCTGCAGCATCGTGTCCAGGCACAAGGCTCTGGAGGGCCTGAGCAGCGGCTCCGTGGAGTACCAGGCGCTGCAGCTGGTGTCCCTGCTGGAGCACTACGGCGTGGAGTGGCACTGGGCGCGGGACGCCGAGGGCCAGCGGCTGGCCATCGGGGTGGGGCCCGACGGCATCGCCGTCTGCAAGGAGGACTTCAGCCTCGTCAACAGGTAGGAGTGTGTGGCGGGCGGGCAGGGAGGGGAGGGGGTGATGCCGTTTCCACCGGTTATATAATTTTTTGGGGGGGGGGAACATGCATTATAAGTGCCAAAGTATTTATGACATATGAAGTTCCAAAGCTAGAATTCTAAGCACTATCTGTCTTTGACGGATTATTAAGCATTACGGATATATTAAGCATTACGGATATTCATGAACTCGCAGTTTAAAGCAATCATCCAGAATGACACTTGGGTTAACCCCGGATTCTACTCCAAACAAGTATTTGCGACGCACAAACGGTTTCCCTAACGCCGATCTCTCTTCACCCTTCCAGAATTAGTTATCCCATCATCCAAATAGCCACCCAGTCGGGGAAGAGCGTCTACCTGACTGTGACCAAGGAGACCAGCGACAGCGTGGTGCTGCTGTTCAAGCTGATCAGCAACCGGGCCGCCAGTGGTCTTTACAGAGCCATCACCGAGACGCATGCTTTCTATAGGTGAGTGCAGGCGAGGGTTAACACGTATGTACAAACGTGCACTAAATAGTTCGGAGGGAGTTTCAGTTTCTTCGTTTTGGGTTGTTGTAAAATGCTTATCATTATTATCTAACTTTGGTGCTATTGGAAATTTGAGACCACACTTGTGTCTTGGTCATCTGTAAAAGTTAACTTTTGGGTTCGATTCCCATATCAACTGTCATGGCCTAGTGTGGAACATCCTATTGATAAGTGCCTTGGCCAAACAACAAGTTTCAGATGCAACTGAACCAAAAGACTCTGGGTAGCATCCACCTCTAAAATGCCCTAAGAGACACGGCTTAACTTGGCTTGTTAGCATTAGCATAACAAACAGCGCTGCCCTTAGAATAAATAAAAAGGCTCAAGCCGTTGTACCACAACAAGGCCCTACGGGAAACTGTTCCAGGAAGGTCCTGAAACACACCTATTTCCTAAAGACGCGTTCCGCTCTGGTTCACATTGAGTTCTCTCTGAATATGCTCTCTCAGGCCATCCCATACACATTGACTAGGAGTGTACCACGGTACAGATCTGGTACCCTATTTAGTGAGCACACTCATTAAGCATCTGCTCCTTGTCCTTGGTGCAGACTGAATGTGAAGCATGTGCCGTTTCAGACAGTGTCTTGGTTGATATTAATGAACAGAACCTTCATGCCTTTTCTCCAGGGCCAGGTTGGCCAGTTGCCATGGGGATTCCCCCCTGCCCAAAATGCTGAGCTATGAAATTGTATCTTTTGTAACTATTATATTGAACAGACGGAGAACAAATGCTGTCCTCGATTTGTTTGGAAGTGGCTATTTGCTCTCCTGAGTCTAGACATCTTTCTAGACTCATCTTTTGCCTGCTGTTATGCTGCAATTTCCCCACAGGGATAACTTAAGTACCCACTTTTCTCAGCTTGTGTAGATCGATGTGTACAGTCAGATTTCTGAGTGTGCCAAGTCTAGGATTAGAATGCACTAGAAAAGGTCAAAAATAAATTCATGTGAGCCCGTTGTATGAAATGCACAGCATGACGATCACTCTTTCAAACGAATGCATCATTTGTATTCATTCTCCTGTTCTGCCTTTCTGTTTGAATGTTACACAAGCCCAGAGCTCGGGTCAGGCATGACACAGCAGCAACGCCACGTTAATCGCTTCCTCGTTTTGCCCCCCCCCCCCCCCCCCCCCCCCTCCAGGTGCGACACGGTGACGAGCGCCGTGATGATGCAGTACAGCCGGGACTTCAAGGGCCACCTGGCCTCGCTCTTCCTCAACGAGAACATCAACCTGGGCAAGAAGTACGTCTTCGACATCCGCCGGACCTCCAAGGAGGTGTACGACTACGCCCGCCGGGCGCTCTACAACGCCGGCCTCGTGGACCTGGTGACACGGGCCTCCACCGGCCAACGCACGCCCACCTCCCGCTCCCCGCTCCGCCACCACAGTCACCAGGGAGGGGGAGGAGAGGAGGAGGAGGAGGAGGAGGAGGAGGAAGAGCTGGACTGCGGGCACTGCGAGCGCAGTCGCGCCCTGCAGGAGCGCTTGCAGAAGCTGCGGGAGGCGCTGCTGTGCATGCTGTGCTGCGCGGAGGAGATCGACGCCGCCTTCTGCCCCTGCGGTCACATGGTGTGCTGCCAGAGCTGCGCCAGCCAGCTTCAGGTGAGAGGGCCCGCCGTCGTTTGTGTTTCTTAGTGTAGTTTGGCGCTTCAGAAAAACGAAAATCGAGGTCTTATTCATGTCACGTTGAAATTACATTTCGAACAACGACACATATCCAGGATGTGCTGGCACTGTCACCCCCCCCCCACACACACACACACACACACACCATGCTCTGGTCCTCCGCATTTAGGCGGAGGACCAGAGGGTGAATTGGTTTGTGGATTAAAGCAGCAAAGGAAATCTCCTTTAATTAAACTGCAGTAGGAAAAGATTGAGGGACCCTGACTCTTACCGTGCTAACACCACCAACAATTTTTTATTGGGTGATATGAATAGGCCTGCATTACAAATTGGTTGCCACTTCCTCAAAACCATGTTGGTTATGCCCAAAGGCTGGCTGCAGGAGACGGCTAACCTACAGCCTATAACTTACAGCCACTCACTGAGGCTGTTCATGAGGGGAACAGACATTCATTTAAGGATTAGAGGAGATTCGCTGTATTAATGATCTAGTACAGTATCTTTTGTGAACCAATGGGACACTCAATGCCATATATCCAGTCTTTTTGGATCCACACAAGTGAAGTGTTGGTGAGGGAGTCTAAGGATGTTTATAGGCAAAATAGACCTTTCACAAGTTGGCCACTCAGAACCCCTTTTGCACATAAAAGCGTTCAAGGATTGCTGGTTTATGTACAATCAAAACGGAGCCAAAGAGCATACAGTTTTATTTGAAATTAAATGTGAAAGTCCATTTCAGAGCTTTTAGGGCTGCATATTCTGCCTGGGCTGTGATTGTATTTGGCGGGCTCCTCTGCCTTGCGGTTCACGCTTTTATGTAATGTTTTTAAAGGCCGACACATGGACTGTCATGTGGTAGGCAGGGAGCGGGGCCAAACACAGGGGTTACAGGATAATATGGGAACCACATTTTGGGGGGATTTCAAACGGCTCTTCAGATGCTTCTATGCAACCTTTTGAAGTGTTCGGATTTCATCCTGTGACGCTAACTTGGGCGTCTGAGCTCACAACAAAGCTTTTTCAAAGAGTTCGCCTTTTCTGAGCCTAGCACGAGATGGGTCCCAGAATGCTGTTGGATGATGTGTCCTTTCAGGACAGATCTCAGTCAAAGTCAAACGCAGCGGAACGTTTGTGTTTGAGAAAGTTCTTGAACGTTCCGTCCTCTGCCCTCTCCCACAGTTGTGTCCGGTGTGCCGATCGGAGGTGGAACACGTCCAGCACGTCTACCTGCCCACCTGCACCAGCCTACTCAACCTGACCGGCAACGACAACAGCTGCAGCCCCCAGCCCATACACCGAGGCGTGTCCTCTCACACCTGCTCCACCAAGGACTACAACACCCACGAGCAGAAGATCTACCACAACTAACCCTCGTCGCACCCATCAGGTGGGCAGCTCCCAAAACCGGCTTCGGAACAAGGAGACTCAGACTTCCTGCTCGTTCACAACCTAAAGCAGCTCCCAGTTCTGCGATGACACCATCTACCACACGTGAACCCTCTGCCTTGAACACCATCCCTGAACCACTCCTTCAACCACTGCCTTGACCAATGTTATTGACTGGTTGCAAACTTGGTCGGTTTTGTGCGTTTTACCTTGCTTGATTCCACAGACTTATAAGGAACATTGTCCATTTTCTTTGATTGGCGCATACCTTTTTGATATATAATTTTCTCTTGACTTGCCACTCTGGACATAAATGTCACTCCACTGCAAAGTTATGTTTTAAACCAATGAGGATTGCCACCTAATTTTAGCTTAGATTTATGAATTTCTTAATTTAATGCATCAGTTGACCTGATAAGCAGCAGTAGCTATGGGTTCCTCCATTATTATTTTTTTTATTGTGCTCTCATTTGTGTGTGTGTGTGTGTTTAGTGTGTATTTTTCTCCATATCCGATGAAAGTAAATAATATCTCTTGGGCTTATTGTCTTCAGCCTGTGTACATTTACGGTGAAAATTCAGTGTTTTAGGAGAATAGTAGACAAACGTACATAATCTTTGAGTTGTTTTTCTTTGTAGTTATTTATGCATTTTAAAAGTTCAATCTTTTCAAAACTTCATTTTTGTTGTTGTTGATTTTATCGTGTTATGGAGTGCATATGCATAATCCTTTTTTTGTTTGTGAAAAGCACAGTATGTTGTTTAGGTGGAGGGGGAGGAGTGGTTGGTAACACCACCATTATCTCATTCACGAGTCTCCGGAAATCTGACCCCAGAACAAGATCAGCATAACGTAAATGGTCGGTCTACACTCCAATCCCAGCGGGCCGTGAGAAATAACCTGTACGCAACTCCTAACCTACCGTTCCCATTTTATACCAACAAAAACCAGGAAACGGCCCTAAAAAGAAGTTCCTTTTATTTTTGTACTTGCTACAGCCATTCAAGATTATTTAAGTAAGAAACGATCGTACTGTGGGGCCAATGGCAAGTGCTTCCTCTGATCCTCCAGGTTTCTCCTGTGTTCTCCATTGTTGACTAGTGGGCTCTTAGTAGTACTAGTCTGTGCAATATTGGCTGCTTTTGGAAAGCTTTCTTTTTTTTCATTTGTTTTGTGTTAAATCTTTATCTACACTGTCACTTTACCAAGGAAGTTTCCCAAGTGTATTATCCATAGGGGTTTGCCTTAATGTAGCAACACCGTGTGTGTTTGATCTATATTCTTTCTTTGCACACTTTGTTTCAAAAATGAAGAGGAATAAGAGGAAAAAAAAACGATTCTTTATTGATTCTGATGCAGCTCTGCCCAGTTCTGCAGGGGAAAGGATTTTTTCACATTTTGTTTCTGTTTTCTGAAGCAAAACTATGCTCCTGTAAAATATAGAAATGACTCATTTGATCTTATTTTATATTTGCTTTGAACAAGAGAAAAAAAAGTATTAATAAAGTTGTTGTTTTTTAAACCGGAACCTAATTTGTATTTTAGTTTTCAGGGTTATGGTTTTTGCTCCCTTCCAGGGAGACGTTTCATTTCAAAATGCAAGAAAACACAGATGAATGGGTTATTAGCTATTGCTAAATCTTTCAGTGTCTAAAAATTACCTAGGTTATAGTACAAGTGAATAGGATTTTTGTCTGTATTGATTATAAAATACATGCTTGGCTTGGCTGTGATAATGAAGTCGGGCAATAGATGGGAGTCAAACCCACAACCAGTGGAAAGTATCGATTTGTTTTCTTGTCAACCCTCACACTCCCTCTCTCACACACACTTATACATCTAGGCATCATCAATACTCTTAAATAACCCCCGAGACGGTGATGAAAACTTGAAGGGGGGGGAGGTTATGATGTAACACAAGACATAGCTCACTTCCAGCATCGCTTTGACTCACAGGAACGCAAAACATTCAGATATGTTTTGTCTTCACAGCTAGGTTTATTCTATTTAGTACCACATCCTTTTTCCAAACGTCCAAAGGCACAATTGCTGCATGTGCCCAAGCGGTAAGGAAGGCGAATGTAATGTCTAATTTATCAGAGTTGGAGGAAGGACTTGGTGATCAATAGCACTCATTGCCTTTGCAATTAGTTTTGCTTTGCGTGTGTGTTTATGTTCAGCCTCAGAGGGGAATACTCAGTGACACAGAAACATGCGTAGCTATAAACCTTGAAGTAGGCCAACTCATCTTGTGTGTTTCTGCTCTGTTTGGCCATCGCTGTTGGTCATATGGTCACAAGCACATACTGATTAGTTGTATGAAAGGCAAACGGCAATCTTATATGTAATAGGATTTGCAAAGAAGTATGGAAGACAAGTAATCCATTGCAAATCCTGTTCCAGACTGCATGAATATGGAATGTAATGCTAAATATTCCATCAGAAAAAAACACTAAGAAAGATGGGCCACATGGCTTTGTCATAATCTAGTTTTATAGAAATGGCATGAAGACAGCATCGGTTTATTGTCCCATAAATCCTAACCAAGCACTATGAAATGTGTGAGTTGTGTAAGGGTCGACCATTTGTACTTCATGGTAAATTAGGGTGTAGGCAGCAACAAAACAGAGTGAATAACAGGAGAAAAAAATAACTCAACCCCCTCTCTCTCTCTGTCCAACTCTGTCTGACTGTAAAATCTACACCATAAGGAAATGTTTGGCCAAGAAAGATGAATGAACTTCAAACAATCCTTTCACTACTTAATGAAATCCAAAAGTATTTGAACAGGAACATGTTTTTAATTTTTTAAGCTCCATACCTTTCCACTGAACAGAATGTGCTTCTGGGGTGGGTAAATGCACTGGAACAGCACAACCAGTCACTCCAGGAAGAAATCTGGAAGGGAGGAAGAGAAAGAGGAAGAGAAAGAGGAAGAGAGAGCAATTGAGCTAGCCAACTTCTATCAGGTGTATGGTAGACCCAGCCAATTCTCATTTTTCTGAGGTAAGACAACACTGATCTCAAGTTTGTGGCATCGACTGTGATCTATAGTATTTCATTCCTAAACTAACCCTAACACTAACCCTTAGACTGTAAAGCATTCGTTACTTTAAAATCTATACTGCTGTTCCGCAAAGAATTCACAGTTTTGAAACCTATCAATTGCCGTTCAATAAACAGAGAAGCATAGATGATGATAATCCATAGGTAGACCAGCCCCAAGACCAAGATTATCCTTGATGGTGTCCATCTTGTGCTGACAGTTAACAAACAGACAAGTGGTCCCTATCAACTGATTGATTTATTCTTTTTTTCTGACACCAAAGCAAAACAACATTTTTAGTACCTTCAATAATTGCTCATCATGCCAGAAATCAAAACCAGTGTTGTCTTCCAACTCATGTTAACATTGTTAACATCCTGTTCCTGGCTGGCTCACAGTAACTTCTGACATACACCTGGAAGGAGACTTTTGAGAAGTCCTCGAACCTCAGGATAACACAGTTCAGCCGTATGGTGCACCACCGTCTGACTGATGGAGCCTCCGAGCCCGGAGAGAGGAGGGGAAGAGACTGTGAGGGCTCCCTTCTCAGCCTCCGTCACCTCTGTGGACGTGCGTGCCAGGATTCAAACAATCTGGAACACCCAAGGATGAAACAAGTCTAACAACAACAGTGTGATGTCAACACGTCTAAACCATGCCAGACCATGTTCAATCAAACACTTCAATCCTCTCTGGATTATACAAACAGTTTAACTAGCGCCAAGCTACATCTGATTGCACTCATGTTCATGAGTCTAACTTGCATCAGCACAGCAACATGACTGAAGTCTGAGTTTACTGTTGCTCCTGCTGTGGTGAACTTCCTCTTCCTCTGCCAGCACTGATAACACTCCACTCCTTCTCCTTGCCCGACAGGCAGGTACCCTGTTCTCCAACGGTTTTCAATGATAAACACCGCCCCCCCCCCCCCTTGATGACATCATGTGTCAGTGACACGTTTTTAGGGGGCTGAGCTTGACAAGCTACTGATTTATGCATTCTCGCAGTCAGGAAAAAAAAAAAGGTATTTGGGTACAAAATGTTCTTTATGAGGGGAATTCAAACATAACTACAATCTGGGTTTTCTCTTAGACTCTTGGAGTCCTTGTAAAGTGCTTTGCCTGTTTTAAACAATTAGAACCGAAATTCCATGAATTGTTTCTTTACTAAACTAGCCCGCTGAGCTCAAGTTTACATTAGCTTCTGATGCAAAGATGCAGTTGCGCATATGGCGTTCACACAAGCACATTCGCTGTGTTGAACAGAAAACACTGACCACACGCACTTTCATTGACCTGCCCAGTGTGACAAACACAGGGAACAAGCCCAGATGCACGTACACACTGGGAACACACACAGGTCTGCAAGCAGGGCACGCTGACACAGGTTTCACAGGGTACAGATGTACAGTACTGTATCAGGAGACTACAGTAGTTAACATGTTATCTTGTCCATGTTCCGTCATGAACAGCTCAATCCAAGCAGACTAGTGTGTCTCTAATCTTTATAAAGAAGCAGTAAAAAGGTGAAGGAGTAGTACTTCTGTCGGTTGAAATCATATCTTGACTTTGTGACATAACATGAAGTCATGTTATCAGTGTGTGTTAGTGATGTCTAGAATGAAAAAGCCTTCGGGTCAAAGTTGAAGATAGTACAGTCAGTCGAGAATGTGTTTAAAATTGAATCCAGACTCAAACTCAAATACAGGAGGGCTGATTTGAGACTTCTAGCTAACTGGAATACTTTTGTGTACTCACAATGACATCTAGTGGTCAGAAGGAGGATTTCTCCTAAATAATTGGGTTTAAATTGCTGTAGTAATGTGCTTGATATGTCAGGTATACAATAAATAATTGTGGCTGTCTTGAAAACAACATACAAGATGCAGTAAAGAATAATTGAGATAAAATTGTCAGCAATTTTTGTTTTCAAGGAAACAATCATTATGTGGCAGAATAATGAGGATCTTAACTCAATGTATGTTCCCTCCATTTCACCATCTTCCTCCTCTTTCACATCCCCTCCTTCCTGTTCTTTCTCTCTATCCACCCCTCCCCCCCCCCCCCCTCTCTCTCTTCCTTCTCTCGGAAGGCCATCAATATCGCTGTCTTACGGTGCACAGAGTGAAACCATACCCCCAAAGGACAGTAGGTGTGCTGTACAGTGGTGCAGTGCAGAGCCCAACCTCAAGTGCACGTGTGTGCGGTATGTGTGTGTGTGTGTGCGTGCGTGCGTGCGTGTGTTTACAAGATGTGTGTCCGCTGCCCGCGACAGAAGAACACATCCCGGCTGCTGCTGCTGCTGCCACTCCAGCACCCGGCGAGAGAGAGAGGGGACGGGGAGAGAGAGGAGAGACCAGAGGAGCAGGGTGGAGAGAAAGAGAGAGAGGGAGAGGGAGAGAGAGGGAGAGAGAGGGAGAGAGAGGGAGGGAGAGGGAGAGAGAGGGAGAGTACAGGCCAAATAAAGCCATGGGGGCCAGGTCTGGTACAGCCCCCCTCATACTATAAATACGCTGTTTGTCTGGAGGTTCGGGTTTGGTGGCTCGGGCTTCGGACCGCCAACCGCTGCAGCTTGCCTCAGACGAGCCTCGTCCTCTTCCTCGACGTCCTGGTCCTGGGCTCTCCGGATACCCAAGATGCCTCGCGTGGATGCAGACCTCAAACTGGACTTCAAGGATGTCCTCTTCAGGCCCAAACGCAGCAGTCTGAAGAGCCGGTCGGAGGTATGGGAACAGCAACTGTTTTGATAATGCATCTACTAACGCAGCGTACGTGTCTATGGGCCTTGAGATATGGCGTTCCTTTGCAGTGTATGATTGCAATGTACAGTGCCGCAGCAGATGTACTGAGTATTTGAATTGTCAGTATTATTAGGACATCAAATGTATGAGTTAGCCACCCAGACCATTTGTGCCAGCTTTTGAATGATTTTTGACTGTGTCAGGCACCGTGTAAGTGTCACTGTGGCGATCGTGCGTGCATTGTCAATGTGTAAAGGGACTATTAATGAGTCGAAGAACGAGTGAAATGAGGGAGGGAGAGAGAGAGAGAGAGAGAGAGAGAGAGAGAGAGAACCAGAGTGTGTTCGACCTTCCCTGAGGTTATTGAGCCCACCCTCACATTGTTCTGACCTGTGTCAGAGCAACGATATCTAGCTAGCCTGACACTAGGTCTGTGCAAGGCTAGGTCTAGCTCTAAGGCTAGGTCTAGCTCTAAGGCTAGGTCTAGCTCTAAGGCTAGGTCTAGCTCTAAGGCTAGAGCTGCACTGGACTAGAACCGATAACCCCCCCCCTCAGGTTCTAGAACTCTACCGGGAAGGACCATGGGGAAAAAAACCTGTTTTAGCTAGCATGAAACAGATCAGCCCCATAGTGTAGACATGTAACGACTTAGAGATGAGTTCCAGGGAGACCACTTCAGGTAGATATACTGGTAAACTGGGACAGAGGGGTGGTGGTGGGGGTGGGGTGGGGTGGAGAGGTTGTTGTTTTCTGTGTCCTAGGTAGAGAAGGGCAACATGAGACAGGTCGGGTACTTCTCGGAAAGCCTGTTTAAAAATAGGCCTTGTGAACTGTGTGTGCTGACAGAGAACGGGAATGCATTCCATACACTTGGAAGGCATGCTCATGCATACACACACACCTAAACTCAGGCTTAGGTACACACACACACACACATAGACAGAACTGCAGAGCCCCGGTAGTACACTAGGTACTATAGAGTCCCGTGGTGTCGGGGGAGCTAGCATCTTTTTCATTCATCTGTTCTCTTGTTAACAGCCCCGGGCTCAGCTCTAGTAGTATGCTTTCACTTCAAACCCTTAAGCTATTCAGTCTTTATACACTATGCACGCACACACACACACACACACACACACATCCATACATGCTCAGCTCCTCTACCTCAGGACATTTTAACATCAAGCAGGCATATTGATCAGCCCTTGATAGTATTCATCTCTTCAGGCACTTAAAGCTACAGTACCACATTTTGAGCTTCAAACTGGAGCATTTGTTCCAAATAACAGCAATAATAGGCTACAATTATATTCTGACAGTCATCTGGCAAAACGTGTTAAAACGTGTTAAACAATGTAATGTAATGTCTTGTGTGTCATGTCGCAGGTAACATGAGAACCCCTTTCTTTGGTTACAAAAAGACACAAAAAGTAACAGGAAAGGGAATTTCAGCTGAGCAATTGATTCATGATCGTATATGCAAGATAAGATTACAAATATCTGCCGTAGATGTCCCCTCCTACCTCCTTCACTCCACCCCTACTTTTCTCGTCCTATGAGCCTCCCTCCCTCCCTCCCCACCACCTCAACACCCACTGCAGCAGTATTAATGGGGCGTGGGCACATGTGTTCTGATGTGAAGACTCCGCGACACACCCCTCTCCACGTTCATCTTAGACGGACAGCCTCAAAGGGAATTTGCCTTCCCTCCCTCCATCTCTCCTGTCTTCCCTCTTGTCATCCTCCCCTCCTTCCTCTCCCGGCCAAGGGTCAGCCTCCATGACTGAATCAGACTAGCTAACTCTTTCTCTGTCTTCACGGCTGCACCTCTCCATATCTCCCTCCTTACTTACATTTACATTTAGTCATTTAGCAGACGCTCTTATCCAGAGCAACTTACAGTAAGTACAGGGACATTCCCCCCGAGGCAAGTAGGGTGAAGTTCCTTGCCCAAGGACACAACGTCAGTTGGCACGGCCGGGAATCAAACTGGCAACCTTCAGATTACTTACGATTCACTAACCGCTCAGCCACCTGACTCCCTACTTACTTCATCTTTTGTTTCGTTTTTTTGGTTGGTCTCTGCATCTCTCGGTCATAACCCCGTCTCTTCATCCACTTTCCCACTGCATGCACAGTTACCAGGCTCTCCAGCTGGCCCCCTGATGAATGACCTGGCCTGATGCCCAATGCAATCTCTGCCAATTGCAAGACACTGTCATACCAGTGATCTACTGCCCCAGTCATGCAGAGAAAACAATCAGTCAGCAACCAGGCAGCCACCAACCAGCCCCCCCCCCCATCACACGCCCTCGTAGGTGGGCCAGAGCGAGCAGGGGATGAGGAGGAGTGCAGAGGAGAGGATGGAAGACAGGAGGAAGGAAGAAAGAGCAAGGATCGTGCAGGCTGAGTTTTTCAATGAACGCTCCCTGACATCGATTATCTGCCGGAGTGGATTGTCACGACGACACAGTAGTAGAGCAGAGTTTCTGCTTCACCAGGAAGCTTGTTACTTCCCATCCTCACCTCTACTCACTCTGTATCTTGACTGGAAGTGGGTGTTAAGACAAAACATATCAAATCTTTCTGGCAGAAAGACTATAACATATATGGTACTCATCAGCTTGGCAAGCTAACAAGGTAGCTTGCTAAAACAATAAATATATTATCCATTGAACTAACTATGTAACTAACTAACTCTTACTCAATCAAATTATTTGGTCAGATAGAAAAGTAATTGATTCACTTATATCCAAACTCAAATATGCCTTTTTAACCCCTCACATGCCAGTGTTTTCATGGAATCTGCTCAGTCCTGCAGACCGTTGAGTAGGTGTAATTGCTAACACGGATGGTCAAAGGCCTTAGAAAGCAGACTATCTGATACCCTCCTCCTCTCTGCTTCTCCATCTCCTTCGTTCCACCTCTCTCAATCTCTTTCTCTCTCATCAGGTTACAGTCCATGCCACCCACACAGCTAGTCTAAATGATTCAGTGCCTGCTTATCACCCCCAGAGACAGTCTTCAGCACTATCGGACAACAAGCAAACCTTTCAACAGCTCCATTAATGTGAACTTGTCCAGGAAAATCAATGTGGTTTCATGTAGCTAATGCAGCTAGTCTGTGATATGGCATATTGGTTTGCTGTCTAGGTTGCATCCTGGTTAAATAATTGCTTTTAGCCAATCAGCAAGATTTAATGCACAATATACTAAGCAATGAAAACATTTCCAGTAGTGTCACCTTTTCTGGTTAGGGGAGTTCAGAAAATGGTGTATGATCTGGTTATGTTTTATCACTGCAGAGTTAGGCCACAGATAGCATGGCTCAGTTCATTGTAGCTCGGCTCAGAAGACCAGTCACACTCTTTCAAAGTAGATCTCAAGGTATCACCTTCACACTTAATCTCAGATTACAAAGGCTAATCCTGATCTCTGTGTGTGTGTGTGTGTGTGTGTGTGTGTGTGTGAGAGAGAGAGAGAGAGAGAGAGAGAGAGAGAGAGAGACGAGCATTGTGGCAGAGCAATACACAGTGACCACAATACACAACTTGATCATTTTCAGTGGTTACAGTAATAACAGGACACACACACACACACACACTGTACATAGGCTTAACATCAGCACTCTATTATTCAGTACCAAAATGTTTTTTAATAAAGACTTGCCTGGGAGCTGTTTGAGAAGCGTGTGTCTGGTGTCAAGTTCATGTTCCAGCTCCAGTTTCAAGTTTATTGCTATTTGTAACAAGTAAAAGTGCAGGTACATTGCAAACAATCTCGTTTCCTGTCTGGTAGAGGGGTAAATAGTTCAAGGGGAGGGTGGATGTTTAGCTGATGCAGCAAAACTGTGAAACAGTTTGAAATGAAAACAGTTTTGTCACCGTTTAACTTTGAGCTTCTGTCTCCTGTGGTTCCAGGTTGACCTGCAAAGAACGTTCACATTCCGCAACTCCAAACAGACATACAATGGCATCCCCATCATCGCTGCTAACATGGACACCACGGGTACCTTCGAGATGGCCCAGGTCCTCAGCAAGGTGGGCAGGTGGAGACAGAGGGGTGACGGAGGACACAAAGGGACTGAGGGGCGAGGCTGAAACTGTTAACCTGCAGGAATGAAGAAGTGATGTCTATTAATCACTGTCACTCCTACATTTCTCACCTCTCTATCTCTCTCTCTCTCTCTCTCTCTCTCTCTCTCTCTCTCTCTCTCTCTCTCTCTCTCTCTAGCACACTCTTTTCACAGCTATTCACAAACACTACTCTGTCGACGAGTGGAAAAACTTTGCCGCCAGTCACCCCGAATGCTTGGAGGTACAGTAAGAGAGCCCTCAGTGTGTGTGTGTGTGTGTGTGTGTGTGTGTGTGTGTGTGCGTGTGTTGGTTGTCCGTACTGTTCCTTAACTGAAACATGCATGTGTGTTTTCTTTTAGAATATCGCAGCTAGCTCGGGCAGCGGCAAGGCTGATCTGGAGAAGCTGTGTGGCATCCTGGAGGCTGTGCCCAACATCAAGTACATCTGTCTGGACGTCGCCAACGGATACTCAGAGTACTTTGTGGAGTTTGTCAAAACTGTCAGAGAGAAGTTCCCCAAACACACCATCATGGTATGACCAGCTAGTGTTGATGCTTTTAGTTTGATTTTGTATAAATGCTATCGCTGATGACAACTATTTGTCTTACAAAACCTGGTATATTTAGAGTCATGATGAATAAAGATAGTGTACGCCCCGTGTAAGCAGAATGTCACATATATTGTATACAGGGAATAACTTGATTAGATGATTCCCAAATCATGTTAAGTCAGCGTCCTGTTAAGATAAACCAAATGAAGTTGAAAAGAACCGGAGCCTTTTCACAGCACGGTTTGTCTTTGTTTACGTCCTGCCTACAACTCCCATGATGCTCTGTGCTCCCTTGGCTCTGGGAAGGCTGGCAACGTGGTGACGGGAGAGATGGTGGAGGAGCTCATCCTCTCTGGCGCTGACATCATCAAAGTGGGCATCGGGCCAGGTGGGTGTGTGTGTGTGTGTGTGTGTGTGTGTCCCCTCCTGGGGATGAGACAGCCTGCATCATGTCATCTCTGTCATGTGTCGCACACGCAGACAGACTGCGTGTGTCACACTCGCACACACACGGGGCGGGGACTCGGAGGCACAGGCACACACACACACACACACAAACACACAACTTCCCCAGGCAATAAACAACACTAATAAACAGACTTACTTCTTGTTCTTTTACAGTTTACAGCTATAACCAGTCAGATTTATGACTCTCTGCAGGAGTCCTGACATATATTGGTACTGCATCCATTAGCACACAAGACGTTTTACCGGCTGTGTGTGTGTGTGTTGGAGTGTGTGTCTCTACTGTGTGTCTGTATGGTGAAGCGCCTAACGTTCTTTGTGTGTGTGTGTGTGTGTGTGTGTTCTGCAGGGTCTGTGTGTACCACCCGCATCAAGACAGGGGTGGGCTACCCTCAGCTCAGCGCTGTCATCGAGTGCGCAGACTCGGCCCACGGACTCAAAGGTCACATCATATCAGTAAGACCACAAGTCTGTGTTCGACCTTGTCATTGTGCTTTGGTGCAATTTCGCCTTGAGGATCAATAAAGTTTGTGCCATGAAGTGTCTTGCATTGCTTGACCACTAGTGGGTAGCCTTTACTCTTGTTCACAGCAGAACTAGATGCAATATGTCTGAAAGGGAAGTGGATTATTTATACGGAATTGGTTTCATATTCTAAATATT
Organism: Osmerus eperlanus; assembly: GCF_963692335.1. Lineage (NCBI taxonomy): Eukaryota > Metazoa > Chordata > Actinopteri > Osmeriformes > Osmeridae > Osmerus > Osmerus eperlanus. The sequence continues at coordinate 3,862,583 of NC_085037.1, forward strand.
CTTTTTTCTGCTTGTCAGGATGGTGGGTGCAGTTGCCCGGGTGATGTGGCCAAAGCTTTTGGTTAGTGTACTCAAACCACAGAATTAGAGCAATACATATATGGAGATGGAGAATCTAATGGAGAACCATCAAAGAATCAATATATTTGTTTTCCTCCTTCTCCCCAGGGGCCGGGGCCGACTTTGTGATGATGGGTGGCATGCTGGCGGGACACGACCAGTGCACCGGCGAGGTCATCGAGAAAGACGGCAAGAAGGTCAAACTGTTCTACGGCATGAGCTCCGACACGGCCATGAAGAAATACGTCGGGGGCGTGGCTGAGTACAGGTGAGACAGCGACAGATCAAAAGGAGAGATTGACTGTTCGTCTCATCATTTGCCCCAGACAACCAACAGAGGGCAGTACAACAGTACTTATCCATGTGTTGTCCAGTTGGCGTCATTGATAAAAGTGTTTCTTTCTTCACAAAACATGAAAAAGACGTATTGAATTTGTACCAGACAGTGAGGTTGTGTGCTAAAGTTGTCAGAGCACGGGTGTTTATTTTGTTTTTACACCAACACCATTCATCTATTTATCAATTTGTTTATTCACATTCACATTCACCCTCCCTCCCTCCCTCCCTCCCTCCCCCAGGGCGTCGGAGGGAAGGACAGTGGAGGTGCCGTACCGGGGGGACGTGGAGAACACGGTCAAAGACGTGCTGGGGGGCCTGCGCTCCACCTGCACGTACGTGGGGGCGGCCAAGCTGAAGGAGCTGAGTCGCCGGACCACCTTCATCAGAGTCACACAGCAGTCCAGCCACATGTTCACCTAGCGGAGGGGCGGGGGGCTCACCCAATAGATACAGGTGGACATGCCCAGGCACCCCACCACACACACTTACACCCTCAGAGAGTATGGAACGCAAACATATACACAAACTCACACTTGCTTTTCTCAGGACAGCACTTCTTCTTTTTGAAGGCTGCTAGAGATATAAGTAGGATATTAGCTCATCTCTGCATAAAAGTTCTGAGTTGTATCATCAGAGAATGGCTCGATACATCCAGTGTGCTTTGCTGAGCTTCAATATGCAAAATCCATAGTCATCAGATTTGACTTTATGCTGCAGGATGAAGTTCAATCAGTTCTTTACATGTTTGGGTCAGAGTTAGGACAGGTGAGCAGATCAAGTCTGCTCAAGTTCTGAGCAAACTCTATTCTGAGCCCTATTTACTGTAAATATCAGTGAGCATCTGTAATTACCTTCCACGGAATGGGACTGGGAAAATATCTATTGCTTTTTAATTTAAGCATGCTGGCAAGAGGCCCTGAAAGTGCCCACCTATGGCTAGTTGTGATGCTAACAAGCTTAAGGAATGTACCATCCAAAGTGCTGTATGATCTTTGAACAATGGAGCCGACTGGAGTTAGAATGTCCATCTAATGAAATGTTCTGTGGTGTTCGACCGTTTAGTTTTCTGCTTTTCAGCTTTTTGAGAAAAACTAACCTTTATCCCTTTCTGTCTGTCTATCTCTCTGTAGCCCACCTTCGGTCGCGTACCATGGTAGCTACTCTATCCCACTTCCACTGCAGCCTCTGTGTGTGTGCAGGTCTGTATCCTGTTTCACAGGATGCTCTAATGTGCCAGTAGACTGCTGGGTTTGGGCACTCCAAAGCATACCGTGACTGAAACAAGTCCTGAAAATATTTGACACACCTGAGATGCACCTGGTTTAGTGTGCCTTGCACACTTTAGTCCCAACATTGAAACTGAGGGACTAAATCAAACACACCTGAAATATTTCAAAATACACCTCAGTAGCTATATTTATTTGAAGAGAAACTCTGTACAGAAAAGACCTTTAGGGATAAAACAGACTAAACAAACTAAAAACAGTACTGTTAAAACAGGATTTGTAGGACAAAACGAATACTGTAAAATGTGAAGCTGTCTTAAGAAAATGACAATGGTTACAGCATCACCTAATAAAAACAATGGTGGAGAACTGTTTTGTCATCATTTTCATCAAGTCATCATTTTGGGTCCAGGTAAATATGGTTGGCTTAATCTCGGTCTGCATAAATAATACCAACTCTCTTCTGCTGACAAGCTTCTAGAGGGATACCACTGACTCTCTGGGACATAAGTGGGTGGGTGAGGGAGGTGGGGAGGCAACTTAAGTTGAGACTAACCAGAGGGGGTTGTAGTGTTGGATTCATATGGAACGTCTTGCTGATTCTTAACCACCAGCAATGTGATTTTTCAAAAAAGAGAGAGAATGAGTTTGAGGACTGAGTCAGTTTGAGGATGTAGTAAATGAGGGCTTGTAGTTGGGTGGACCAACTATGTATGATATGAAGATATGAGGACATTTACATTTACATTTATTCATTTAGCAGACACTTTTATCCAAAGCGACTTCCAAGAGAGAGCTTTACAAGAGATGTGATATGGAGCTATGCGAGGAGTTAGGCAAACTGCTATGCAAGAATCTACACAAACTCCCCCAAAAGTTTCAACTAGGAAAATTAATCGTGCAGTACGAACAAACACACACGCATTGAAAAACACAGTGTGTTTCTTTGGTCTAAAGTTTGCATGAGTACATAAGAAGAGAAGAGTAATGACTCAGTGTGCGATAAGGCAGTAGGTTGCGATAAGAAGAAGAATGTAGGTTGTGTACATTCCAAACAGATCTCCTCTCAAAGAGAGAGCAAGAATATATTATTTTGATTGGGCCACACAACTCTGAAAGCAATTGCAGTCAAAAAGTCTGGAACCGGTAGCTATTGGCACGGTTGTTTTATTAGTACATGTATACGGAAACAATAAACTTGTACTGGTATACAGACAATTTCTTATTCTTTTTTTTTTTTTTACAAATTTGTTCACAACCTGAATCAAATATTGTTGAATTAGTCATAATAATGAAATCAATTCTAACTAGAAAACCTGCAAGCACCATTAAAGAAAGGAACCAGAAAAAATCCAAAGGAACGCAGAGGAGTGTATCCTACAAACAGACACACCACGATTAGAAAATAGATTTCACCTTTTTCATCGTTCATTTTCTTGTCTTTCGTGTTTTTTGTATAAAAAGCTAGTGCAAGTACAATATTTTACACAAATTACAGACACGCATATGGAAACCAAAACGAAAAATGAACCGTCCACCATTTTCTTCCTAGGCCCGTGTATGTCTCAACTTCGATGGATTTGCCATTTACTAGATAAGGTGCACTCATCCCTACTTCCAAGAGTTTCTTGTTAGCTTGAAGATACTTGTAATCCCGGTTCTAGTCTCCCAGCCCGCTAATCCTAAGAGACAAGAGGGGCAGCGCAAACCTGGCCCTCCTGTCTGTGACCTACCCTACCCATGGTTCTCCACCACAGCTCTGAGGCCTACTCTGGGTTGAGGAAACTGTTCACACACAAAATCATCATTAACTTCCATTTTCCATGGAAGACTTAATCTCATTCTGACAACTAACTGCAACACCTGTGTATGGGCCTTAGTTTAGCTTCCACCAAAACCCTCCAACCAAACACACGAACCGACTTCCAGGCAGCTTCAGCTCAGCTTATTTTGGAATACTGCCACTTCCCCAGGTTCTACCAACCCCTTCCTTTGGAATGACCATGGCTTCCTGTATCCTAATATTACAATCTGTTTGAGGAAAAAAAAGAAGAAAAAACAAAAAAACAATGCTGGAATTGGGTGCACAACACAGTTGTTATGACACAACAGTCGACTACTCCAACCAATGATAGTGCTCTTAGGATGTTCTGTCTCCTCTGTCACCTTGTGTAGGGAGTAGTGTGGTGTCCTTCCACCTGTTAGCCACTACAGTGGGCTTCTGATGGGGGTCACAGCCATACAAATGCAAACATTGGTACCTCTGAACTCCTTAAAACAAGTCCTGTCTCTGTGGCAAAACGATGCATAAACTATTCAACTTTTCTTTATGGTGGGATTTTCTGAAAATTCCTTGACCAAAGAGTTGGATGCGTGTAAGAGGTTTGGTGTGAAAGATATATTACAGAAATATAACATTTTGTAGAGCATCGATTGGCAACATACAGTATGTAGAATCAAGACACGGTTTGAAGATATGTTAGTGGGTTTTCAAAAGAAGTGTCCTTATGGCTGTCAAATGCAGCACCAACACTGCACAGGGGTTCTTGATTGCTATAGACAAGGGTTTGCTGAGACACTGAGGTTGTTGCGTACCACACCTGTACACAAAGTCTGTTAGGAACTTCCTTGGCCTTTCAAGGCCGTCCACATCCCACTCCCCAGTGTGTCATGCCCTCTGTGACCGCGTTGTGACCTCCTACAGGCCACAGTAATCCGTGTTTGTCCGGAACACGTCTGGCTGCTGCGCCAACTGTCCAGTCTGACAGCCAGCCTCGGAAATTCTTGCCCAGTGGCTGAGTTTTGTGGGTATGCAGCAGGTCTCAACGAATCACATGAGAGAGAAGTCACTGCCTTGGGTCAGTGGGTGTGGTCAAAGGGAAGTTGGGGGGGGGGGGGGGTGATCACGGAGCATACGATGGTACTTCCGGCTATACAGTGAACACAATACACACATCCATCTCCAGTATCATAATAATAAGAATAATTGTATTAATAGTAATAATAATAATAAAACATACCAATATCACACCAATATCATTTGTGGTGAAACTAAACCATTGTGTGGGCTTTTTGAAGTTTTTATTTTTCTGCCTGAGTTGGTTATCCAGCGGTTTGGACATTGACAAGACGTCAAACAACAGTCAAGTTTGAACAAAACAATCCTGATTGAATCTATTCGGTTTCTAACATGAAAACAAAAAGTGCCAAAAAATTAAAACAAAAAGTGCCAAAAAAATTAAACAAAAAGTGCCCAAAAAATCAAACATCCAAAGATTTAAGTAAACGAACAAGAACACATAGTTTTCTAGTCAAAACGATGAAACTCAACATTCATTTAATTTGTCAACTGTGCAAGTAGATAAGCCAATAAAAAAAGTGCTCCAATGAGAAATGAGAAAGCTTGTCACAAAACTCAACACAATGACACATTCTCTGAACAGGCTCATATTGCCTGACAGTGCTACACAGGAGATAAATTCACAGAAAAGCTCCTATTTCTAAAGATAATGTAAAGCAAGCAACCCAGACGATAATAAACTGTCGGGTTAACGTTGGCCACCTTTTTGTCTATCAAAGTTGCACCTACATTGGTGCAACAGATGTATCCCACCGGCCACAAAGACAACCTTCATCCTACTTTCTTAACGTTCCCCGAGGTTAGGTCTTTTGCAGGACGGGAACACAACATAAACAAGGGTCTGAATCCATGAAAAGAGACACTCCTGACTGTGAGTCACCAGTCACCCACCCAGCAACATCCACCCGTAGGACCCAAGAACGCGTAGGGGAGCTAGGCAGGGGGGACCAGACACAGCAGGCACAGAAGATGAGAGGATGTGCAATCAAAAAAGAAGAAGAGAAAAAGGAAAACAAAAAGACAAACATCCCAACGATTTATTCATCTCCTGCCGACCTATCTCCTCCTCTCTCTTCCTCTCTCAGCTTCACGTTGTCCGTCTGTATTGAATGAATGTTTTAACCATGAAAGACTCTCGGCCTAAAACGAGGGGGTAAGACCAAGCCATTTCTAGGATTTGAAAGTGCTGAAACAGTATCAAGTCTGCGTACTTTAGACAACTTACATTGTCTTTATTGATTGGGTTTTATTTCAAAAAGTGGTCCCGACATGTACATGAGGTTCAATAGCTTCTTCCTCCCTTGTTTATTAACACAACTCTGACCCCAGTCTTTGAGGGTCAGGGCCATGGATCGCAGACAACACAATGAGGAAAAAGCACAACCACAAACATACATAACAGCACATACACGTAAGCTCCGAACCACAGAGACACGCATACACACCCTCACTCGCGACGAGAAATACATATGTAAAACACGGCTAAGACCCAGGAGCGCAATCGCAGTACGATTCCTCCGTGTGCGGTGACTCGAGTCGACGTCTCTTATCTAACAGAGCAGTGTCCCCACATTGCCTTGGCTCCTTCAGAATTGAATACATGGACAGGTTTAGCCAATCCAGGCTCAGACTCCAACCCAGACCCAACATACCACAACATCTGATGTCACCTTCCATCTTAAGGCTAATCTCCTCAACACAATGAACACCATCCGAGGAATGTCCACTTACTCCACTTTTTCAGCCAGGGAACATTAATAGCCTTTCTAACTGTTCTTCCTTCTGCGATACTTTGAACAATGGAGCCCACGTCAACAGTCCTCTCACTCATCCAGGAGGATCAGATAGAGAACAAAAATGCACCCCGCGCCGACACTCGGACCAACACAAAGCCGTGGGCTTTATCAAGGACTCGACCACACACGCACGTCGGTATGGTCAGTCTTGCATGTTGCACTGTGCACTGCCAAAACAGCAGGCTATCCTGTTATCCCTAGTGAGCTGTTTCATTGTGGTATTGTTGGTTGGAAATAGACACAGTAGTAAGAACTGACACGCACATATCCCCACACACACACATCCCCACACACACACAGCCCCACACACACATCCCCACACACACCAAAAAACAACCCAAAGATAAGCGGGTCATGCTACACACACTGGCACAAAAGAAGGGAGGGAAGGGGAACAAAGTATTGCACATCAAGGTGTTCAGAGGTTTCGAGAGTAAACCGGGACTACCTACAGAAAATACAGTGAATGAAAGGAGTCTAAAATGTAGACTCTTCCCAATCACCAACCTTCAAGTCCTACCATGTTATTGCAACACTTCATGTCGGCATGGCGTCTCGTCAAGGACAACTGCTGTGTTACCATGGCGCGTATCAGCCATGTCACACACACACACACACTGCGTCCTGAGATGTTTCCCATCCAGCACATCGCCGAGGCTGGACATCTTGACAGACAATAAGTGCGTGTGGGTTTGAATAACTTCTAGTTCTCATGCATTTTTCAAAATAGGAACTGGCATATTGTTTTGTTTGGCCTGTACAGAGCGCATGCTGGATAGGCCGACAGACTGACACCCAGGATTCTCCTCTGTTGCAGTTTCTAATTTCAACACTACTGAAGTAACTTCTTTTTGTAATACAGTAGAAGGCTTCTACTGACAATGCTAGTGGACGTGAAGATTCACTCACTTGAGACACATGTAAATATTGTCAGTCGCTTTGGATATGCTTTGTGTCCTCTAAGGACAATAAAGGACAATGCAGATGGATGAATGAACTTGCAGTTGCACAGGTAGGGCAGGACCATTGAAGGTAGCTCACGGTTGCAGAGGGTGAATGAGCTGCCGAGCCCCAGGGGGATGAGGCTGCCGAGCCCCAGGGGGATGAGGCTGCCGAGCCCCAGGGGGATGAGGCTGCCGAGCCCCAGGGGGATGAGGCTGCCGAGCCCCAGGGGGATGAGGCTGCCGAGCCCCAGGGGGATGAGGCTGCCGAGCCCCAGAGGGATGAGGCTGTTGCTGGCAATCATCATGTATGTGCTAACTGTGGAGGAGGTCACTACTGGTGTCATGGCAACTGAACAGACCTGTCAACGGTGAAACCTTGTATGAGTTAGGGTGCACTTGATTTAAATAACAGAAACCCTGGGCTATAACCGAAAGTATTCACCCTGCCTGGCGCACTGTGAAACCTATATTAAACTAACCTGAAATAAGGTAAAAATCCAGTTTTCTTGACCCTGGTCTACGAACGGTGAGGTTATTGGGTTTGATGTTCTGTACTTGCATAAACGACAATCTCCCTGAAGAATTTGGCAACCCATTGTGCAACTGCAGGACATCTCTCTCGGGGCAGGATTGTGCAACTGAGGTGGTCTGAAGTGTTGATAAACCACCTCTGCTACCTCAGGACTCCAAGGGCTTTAGCTCAGCGTGCTAATGCAGTCCTCCCCTGCAAATTACCCCAGGAGGTTGGTTATGTATTCAGTACGCTGAACAGAGACAGTGTGTAAGTCAATGTGTGTATGTGTGTAAGCGTCTATTTTTTTGGTAAAATACTTGAGGATTATGAACTAGTTTATTGCAGAGCGCTTTTCAAAGGAATGATTTCTGTGTCAAGCCCGGCCATCCATTCTTAGCTATCTGAAAGAGGTATAAGAGTAAAGGTCTTCTCAATAGAACTACAGATCCCATATAACTCAACCTACGTTCTCCTGGAGGCAAGTTGAAGTTCTCTATGTCCATGAATGACTAGGATCTTTTCCGTAGATAAAGGCTGAAAAGAAGATTTGTTTTCGTACTATTGCTATAAGGAGCAGACTGCACATTGATTCCATGCAGTTTTACCTGAAAGGTTTTGAGGGTTGAATGGTCTAGATGTGTGTTTAGTTTTTTTTAGCTATAGGCAGGGTAAGTTAAAATAAAGTACACATACATACAGGTATACATGCACACAAATACAAACATGATAATGGTTGTAGGCATTCAGGCATACACACAGATGTAGACAGTAGAGCACACATGATAGAACAATGTGGTCAAAATTAAGAAATCAAAATGCACTGTCGTGGTGTTGATCTGAAAAACCCTGTTTTATTATAAAAAATAAAGCATTTTCAAATCTTTTAACGGGTGTACTCGCTCACCCACCACCAACACACATCCGTCTATCCATCCATCCATCCGTTTGATCACACTCCAGCCGTCACCATGGTGACCTCATATCCCCCTGTCGTTCCTAACATATTATCTCCTATCCTGTATTCTAATTTATGTCAATATGTGTTAAAATAACATGCTTAGAGACATCTTAAACCTTACAACTCCTGACGCATTTCTCCCAACCTACATACACCTAATAATCGTGGCCAATCAGAGAGCTCAACAGGTGTGCGTGCTGGAGGCCACGCCCCTGGCTGCTGTGGCAAAACCCGACCTTACGCTGCCCTCCCTGCTAACCATGGCCAATTACACAGCTTGAAGCGAGTTTAAACAGGTGAGCTATGGCGTGGGGGGGGGGATTTAAATGGGAAGTCGAGGTCAGAGCTGTTTGGAGCGAGGGGAGGTGGTGGTGGTGGTGGTGGTGGTGGGGGGGGGGGCGGTAGAGCGGGGGGCAATCAGCGAAGCACACTTGTTGAGGTAACTGCTACATAAAATGGGATTTCAGCCCGCTGTGTGCATTCAAAGGCCCCGTTCCAACATCCGAGCCCTGGTCCCTACATCCTAGGTACTGGCGAGGAGAGATGCCTCGCGTCCATTCAAGTGTCTGGGATGTAGAGACTGGAGGGCTCGATGTGACCCGACGCCCTCAAGTCACGTCACCTGGTGCCTTCCCTCCTGATGTGCAAATTGCAAGATTCTCTTAAGTAGAAACTCCAAGTCGAAACACTGGACATTGAACATTGTAATAATAGCATCATGAGTATATATACACGTTTTCCTATACAAATATACAAACACTCGTACACCAATGCGTGCGCACACACGCACACACACACACGCCACACAAACACGCCACAGAGCTTGACCCTCGCTAGCATGTGTGCTACTAATGTCTTTAAGAGGAGTTCTTGCTTTCTATCGTAGGTGTGTAGTGCAAGACAAGTTATTATACGTATGGATCAAAGTTCTTGCTCGTTCATAGGCCTACTGCACATATTTCAATTGAGCGAATCAGTCCATATGTTGGATTTCCGTGTTTGCGCGACAGTGTGTGTGAGTCTGTGCACGTACACAGCCCTGCATTCATGCACACAATAGAGCAAACACGCACACATACAAACACATTACAACAAACATACATCATGTAAATGACACCCCTTCAACAATCTGTGGCTTGCCTGAGCTTCTAACCTGTTCTCAAGTTCTCGACATCACTGAGTCTCCTCGACACTGCTCCACACACCTACCGTGGCCTTTTCACACACGTTCTAAATTTGAAACCCCCGAATTCAGTCCAGAAATCCTTTCCAATTCCTTGACGTCGAAAGGCAGCTCTCGACGAAAATCCTTTCAGCCTTTGTCAGCCTTTGAGAAGCTTTCTTTGAGGAGAGCGTTTCATATCTGTACATTTGAATCTATTCTTCCTTTTTCAGACTTTTTCTTTCTTTCACTCTTCCTCCACCCCTTCTCATTCCTTACTGGCACTCGCTCCATAATCTGTGACATCCATCCCTGTCATAGCCCAGTGACCCCCCCCACCCTCACCCCCATCCCCAAAGACCCCTTCACCTTCCCAAAGTGCTGTTGCCGCATTAGCGCTACTTTCTCCAAAAGTCGGAAAAAATATAGACAATAGAATCAAATAAAACGTACAGTACTGCATAATAATAATAATAATAATCAATATTATTACATTAATCATCATGATAACATGACTAATAATAATCATGAATATTAGTGACAGGTGTGCCACAACCTGTCCCTTTCCTCCGAGCTGACATTCAAAGATTCTCTCCTTGCTTACCCATGCTTTCTCTCTCTTTGTCTTTCTCTTGCTCGCCGTCAAAATGAAGAAACACATAAAACGTTGCACCAAATATCAGGGACTGCGTATATTCTTCCTAAATTCTCATAGTTACGTAGCCAAGCCAGTGTTTGTAAATGTATGTATTAGGGTACGGTAGGTTTATAACACACACCCAACCCTAGTTTAACCTAAAATCTAGCTAATTAACCCCTGATACGGTATTAGACAAACATCGAAAACACAAATCATATCCTCCCATCTGACAAGACAGGGGAGGTCCAAAGTGAGTGGGGGACATTGACAGGCACAGAAAAAAGAAAAAAGAATTCAAATAAAGTTTCAAGAATAACATGAAGGACTCCACTGTCAGCAAACTAAAAGGAAAAAGGAAGTTCTCGAATTCTCGCTCTCTCTTCTTCTCTCTCGCGGCACTTTGGCGCTGCTTGATGACATCACAGGTCTGGTTTTATCCACCTAGGGACGTCCAAAAACCAATATCTTTCCCACTATTTCGGCTCTGTTTGATGCTCAATTTCTGATAAGGAGATTCAGGTAATTGAATCATATTCCTACACATAAGTGGACTCAGGACTCAGGACTCAGGACTGGTTGACATTATGTATCTACTCATTGCGACCATGGCAACAGGCAGCGATGACAGTTCTTCTACACATCCTGCCTGTGGCGTCATGGGAGGTTACATCACAGGCAGGAAGAACTTGAAATTCTCCGTAACCACCTCAACACACTTCTTCAGCCAGTCTTTGACCTGTGAGTTATCAAGCAATGCCAATTATGCCCCTCCACAGACACACACACACATACGCACACCAACAAAACATCGACCACACATCACAAAAATAAAAACCTTGCCCAGTATTTGTGGAACCCAAAGTAATGGCGACCGATTGCTTGTGTCACACCAAACATGTTACACGGTGTTATAACTACATTACCTCAATTCAAGGTGATAACATGTGGGGTCAATTTAGGTGGCAGTACAGCTTTCCACATCGAAAAGAAAATCGAATTAAACTTGAAGAAGGAACATTATTTCTGCATTCTTCCTTGACTTTTCGTTAGTTTCTCCGGACCAATTGGTTAGTGAACAGTCCGCGACTGGAGGCTTCACTTGCCTATGTTTGACCTTCCTTCGATGCAGATCTTGACCTCCTGGGGTATGAAGGAAGGCTTGGGCAGTGTCAGGGGGGGCTCCTCCTCCGTCCTCTCCACCTTGCGGCCCTCGGGGGCCGACCACCGCCGCTTACGCCCCCCTGGTTTGGCGCCGGCCTCCGGGTTGCCTTTGGGTGGGAGCCCCTTCTCCCCGATCCTCAGTTCCCCGTTCTCCGTGTGGACTGGAACCCCGCCGCTCCCCGCCGACCTCTGCTGGCTGACCCCGTTCTCCCGCTCCCCCCGATGTCTGGTACAACCACCGTCACCCCCAGCACCTCCACCACGAGGGCCTCCGGACTTGAGGGGCTTGAGCTGTCCGTGGCTGGGGCTGCAGGCGGCCGTGACCTGGGCGTGGAGCTCCAGGGACTGGGCCTTCTTCAGGGAGCCGTTCCTCAGGTTGCGCAGGGTGAGGGAGATGCAGACGTCGCCCACCGACAGCTTGGTGCAGGGCAGCTCCAGGAGCTGGGTGGTCCGGTCAGGGCAGCACGACGACCAGCCCTGGCCGAACACGAAGAAGGGGTACTCCGCCAAGACCTCCACGCTCACCTGCAGAGGAGGAGAGGGAGGGGAGGTGAAAAAGTGAATACGAGGGAGTCCGTCAGGGTAGAGAGAGAAAGATAGAGAGAAACAAAGAAACAAAGAAAATGGAGGGGGAGGGAGGTGAGGAATGGTCAAATGTGAAAAGAGGAGACAATGAAAAGGTTGGCGATAAATACGAATTGGTTGTCAGGCAATGGCATTCCTGTTTAAAAGTATCCATATACAAGACAATGTCGAATGAGATGTTGTAATGTCAACCACTGGCCACAATGCAACCGTTTTCCAAGGGACATGTAAGGCGAAGACAGTATCATGGCTCTTACACAAAGGAAACACACTGTATATAACAACTTTTCACATAAACAGTACCATTCTAGGAGCGAGGGATTCTATATCCACTCTACCCCAACACTCAGGGACTCAATCCTGGAACCACATCCAAGAAAACGGAACAAAAGCCAGAGGAGCGGAGAGCGGGGGGGGGAAAGTGAGCGAGCGTAAGAAGAAGAATGTTTGAGACGTGGACAGCCTCTGAACGAGTGCATCAAAGGCACAGACTTGTGGGAGTTAGTTAAAAGCTGATGTATGTGGTGCGTGTGTGTGTGTGAGTGTGCGTGCGAGCGAGCGTGTGTGTGCGTGCAGGAGAGAACGCGTGGGAGGAACGATCACAGTGAGGACAGATGAGGCCTTATGAAGCTCAGACGAGAGAGAGAGAGAAAGAAGAGAGAGTGAGCAAGGAAGCGAGACGGAGAGACAGGCGAAAAAAAACTAAACACGCAGAGCGGTCAGGAGCGAGGCTGTCTGGAGAGGGGTCAACACAAGCCAGGCCAGGGTCAAAAAGAGACTTCAGAAGTCGCTCTGCCTCAAGGCCGATGAGTGGGACCTTTGTCGGTATCTAATTGGTTCGGTGACGTCAGGAGAGATCAGTCAATTCGCCGTCAAAACATGATCGCAGATTTTGGATTCGACATGTTGCATCAGCTTTTCTGTACCACGCACATGCACTTATTTATTCATCTAGCCGACGCTTTATTCAGAGCAACGTCCAAAAGTAAAGGCAGCGGATAATGAAAGACTAGACGAGCATAGTTCTGACAGTATTACAGTGGCTGACGACGCAAGAGAGGCAGTACGATATCACAACGAGGAACGTCTTTGGTGGTTTCATATACTCAGTGTCTACTTGAGTTACTTTAAAGTTACTTAGCGGCACACTTGTCAGGTCGCATTGGCCGTAGAAGCCGTGGGTGATGCTTGGAAAATGATCTAACAAAGAAACTCTCTTAGAGGTTTCCCTTTTCTTAGAACCGTGCTCGGGTGTCTAGCTAATCAGGACAACGAGATAATACACAACCTCGATCTCGAGACAAATGTTCTCGTTATAATGTTATTAATTGTCGTGTTTAAACTAAAACAAAGACAAAAACCCCCATAGTAATCGCCACCTGGTGTGGTTTTCATCACAATACCGTTCATGCGGCATCCTCCTGCGGACACTTCCGGACGGTCTCCGGGGGAGACGTCGCGGCTTCTCACCTGAGCGCGGTGCTCCCCGACGGAGAACTGGACGACGGCGAAGTTGGGCGTGGGGCTGCCGTCGATGCGCTCCACGGTGGACGAGTCGATCTTCAGCTCGCTGCTGATCTCGGCGCTCTGGATGAAGTCCTCCGTCTTCAGGTCCTCCACCCGCTTCAGCTCCCCGTCCGCCAGCTGGATGATGGAGCCCTTGACGAAGTAGGGGGGCAGCGAGGGCGGGGGGGCCGCCGCAGGAGGCGTGGCCAGGAGGCCCGGGGGGGCGTGGACGACGGGGAGGTGGAGCTGGGCCTGGACGACCGCCGCCGGGTGCGCGAAGTGCGGGGCGGCGCCCTCGAAGGGCTCGCCCTTGGGGGCGGAGGCGACGTACGTGTGGGCGGGGAAGGTGGCGGAGGCCCCCGCCGCCTCCAGGCTGGCCACCCCCCCCCCGCTGACGGGGATGATGACGGGCTGGGCGCCGGGGAGGAGGAGGTGCTGGCCCAGGCCGGTGTGGTAGCCCATGGGCTGCTGCTGGCCGCCGCCCCCGCCGGCGATGTAGCCGATGATGGACGGCTGAGGGTAGAACGTGGTGGATGGGAGGCCCATGGAGAGGGCCTCCGTGGCGTTGTGGGTGGTCTGGATGACGGTGTGGGGCGACAGCGCGCCCACCGCCGCCTTCAGGCTCTCCACGCTCAGCGGAGGGGGGAAAGTGAAGGAGGAGGGGGCCCGCGTGACGGGCTTGCCCAGCACGATGCCCCCCTTCTCTTGGTGGGCGCCGGAGCCGGGCAGCTTGTCGGGGCTCCCGGCGGCGTGGTGATGGGGGCGGTGGTGGAGGTGGTGGGGGGAGTGATGGTGGGGGTGGTCGTCGGCCGCGTGACTGTTGGGCACCAGCATCAGAGAGGTCCGTAGCCCTGAGGGATCCTGGGTGGTGAAGTCCGAGGGCAGGACGATGTGTCGTGCCTCGTAGTGATGGGTGCTCTGCTGGTGGAAGTGGGGGGAGGAAGAGGAGGAGGACGAGGACGAGGAGGTGGAGTTGCCTTTGCTTCCGAGCTTGCCCGATTCAAACCGCCGGGCGCCCTTCTCCAGATCCCCGTTGAGCAGCTCCCGGGGTCTGGAGAGCCCCTCCTCCTTCCTGGGGGCCCCGTCGGCGTACTGCACTAGCATCTGCCCGCTCAGGGCCAGCGCGTGGTGGGGGTGCAGGGGCACGGGACCCCCGTGGGACGAGGGGGCGGTGCGCGGCGTCACGCTGAGGGGCGAGCCGGACACCTGGACGTACTGCTGGGGGCCCGGGGACTCGGACGCG
>NC_085037.1:3885076-3890076 GCF_963692335.1 Osmerus eperlanus
CACCCCACCCTACACACACCCTACACACACCCCACCCTACACACACCCTACACACACCCCACCCCACACACACCCTACACACACTCCACACACACTCCACACACACCCTACACACACTCCACACACACCCTACAAACACACACACAAATGATGTCATGGATCAGTAGTCCCAGGCAGAAAAACATGAACAGGCTCAGTGCAAAACCTCCCATTCACCGCTAGAGGGGAGCAGACATTGCAGAATTCAGTACTATCAGTCGATCAGCGTTGGTTTGATGACCTAGATAAGAGTTGATTAAGGAGTATCTATACAAGTGTTCCTTCCTGCAGGGGTGTGTGCATGTTCTAATGCAGCTTATGCAGAACACACAGGAAGGCACAAACCAAATCCATATTTCCTGTCTGTCTGTCTGTCTTCTGTCTGTCTTCTGTCTGTCTTCTGTCTGTCTTCTGTCTATCTTGCCCAGGAGAGGGACTAGCCCACACTGGTCTGTACACAGAACGACTTCCTGTTTGGGCTTGATGGACTTCCGGTCAACTCTCAATGCTACTGTGACCCTCGAGGCTAAATAAGATAGTTTGGTGTACATGTACAGTAAAGAAACTAAACAGGAAGTTGCACTTTTTTTCTGTGCCTTAAAGATCCACCGGATCTCCATTCCCATGTTCGACTCCTGAGCCTGTAGGTCATTGTAGTTCATTGTAGTTCTCACCCAGAACTACAATGAAGCAGTGCTGTTTCGATCTCACGATCAACAAATCCAGACATTGCATATGTTGACTGTGTATTCCCTACTGTTTCATGTTTGAAGGGGAGTTGATCATACCATACTACAGTGGTCCTCATCAACGCCAACACACATCCTAGCCAATAGCGATCCACGACAGCTGCTAGACAAGGTCAAGGCTGGTTAGTCAGTCGTTGAATATTTATCCATCCGACGTCGCATGGACAGCCAGAACACTTGGTCATCTGCAGACTGCCCGAAAAAAAGCTCCACTGACACGTGATCAGTGCTCGACAGCGTGTGGCGCTGTGACACTGACAGTTGGTGCACAGTCCAGCTATCTCCCTCTGCCAGACCCTCGGCATCATCGCTGATAACGTGGCATCGTCACCTGTCGTTTGTAGGAAGGCGGACAGGTTCCAGCGAGGTGGCCTTGGCAGTGGGATGTCACAGTCAGCAGGTTCATTGGCCCCTTGGAGCACTGCCCTGCTCAATGGCCAAGAGTAGCTGTTTACTCCTGACAGAAAAAATTCAGAATCCCGCATCAAAACGTACAGAATTGAAGTTCAGACCTCAGTTTTAACCATGAAGTGGAAGAAGAAAAGTTTGCCGGTCTTACAGCATTGCCACACATGCACGTGCAGCGGCGACATAGGGAAACACACACACGCAGACACATGCAGGAAGGGTCCACGACGTTCCTGCTCCGCAGTGATCCCATCCTGCTGTCCTTCCTCCGATGGCAGACAGGAGCAGTGTTCAGCCACATCAACAGCAACCTGGCCGGGACCAGGGGCAGGAACGCAACCTGTTCTGCATGTTCTCTTTTGCGGAAGAAACCCATGTGAGCAAGGGGAATGTGACACGTGACCTCCACGCTGTAAAGTCCCCCCCGAGCGCCGCCCAGTGCCCCAATGCAGGAACCAAAGCCAGGACCGTGTTGCTGTGAAGAGGCAGCGCGAGGCACTGCACCACAGCCTTGACACGCAACAGCAGCTGTTTTCACTGGCCGACTTCCCCACAGAGTTGAATAGGAAAATGAGTCAGGAGGAACGAGCGTCGGAGTGGGCCATCCCTTTCACGCTGGTTTGCTAACAGGAGACTCAAGGTGAACTTGAAGTTGTCTACTAGGCATCCTGAGTTAAGTATTCCATACCAGAATGATTGCGAGTAAAGTCTGGTCCACGGCTAAATTGTCAAACTAAGTGTGAGGTCATTGCGGGTGAACTTGCTTAGCCCTGCTCTGGGACCCAAAAACAACCAGACAGACTCTCCCTTGTCTCCGTGGAGACGGACATGTTTACCACGCGAATATCCTTCCACTCCAAACTCGCTAGTCTGTTGCTATGGTGGCCTGTTAGCTGTGCCAGCCCAATTGGCTAGCGGGATAATTTGATTGGTTGTTTGTTTTTGTGGGTGTGGTCACATGAAGCACATTGAAGAGCTTCTGTTGGAGGGAGTGAGACTACGGGAGAGAGAATGAGATTTAAAGAAACACACACAGGGCAGAAAAGGTGTGGATTGTTTTCCCAGCCTGGTACTGTTTGGCTGGGGTCATAGGTCATTCTGCTGGAGACAGTCAGATGACATGCTATGCTCCCATTTTAGGATGGATGACAGGAAGCTGGAGTTTTAACTAAACCATATGCAGGCTTGTTTACTTCATGGTATAGAAGCCCACTGTACCCTATAAGGCTTTGGTACTCCATCAAGCTGTATCTGCTATGCTGTGATTGTATAATGATCTGAGCTCACCACGAATGAAATATCTGTATTAACCCTTAAATTAGGCGTCTAAATTCTTCCTCGGCTAGCCAGACGTCTCAAGTACCATAAATCCCCCTTCCAGTATTTAAGAGAAGAGAGGAAGGAGAAAAAGGTTTCACAGAACGTCAACAATCTTGAACGTGCATTCCATACAGTTTTACTGCATATGCAGACATCTAAGGAAATAGGAGGGTAAAAAAAATATGTTTTATTTGAGCACTATCCCTTTAAATCCAATGACAAGATTCACAAGTCGACACAATAATTTGACCCTGAGACGCACCCATAGCAGGAGTCCACGAGAGCCAGAACTCCAGATGCGCAGGTTAAAACAGGGGTTTGGAAAAGCAACCGCTCCTACGATGATCTTTCAGCTTTTCTTTCCTCCTTTCCCTCCTCTTTCTCTCTCCCCCGAACAACAGCGTCCACGGTAACGGCCCAGTCACCAAGGAGACAGATGAAAGGTTCTATATATAATCACATACATATCAGAGAGCCGGCGCTCACTCACCCACGCAGCGCTCTCACATGCGCGTGCACACGCTCACACAGACAGACACACACACACACACACACAGACACACACACAGACATACAGACAGACACACACAGCTGATTCTGTAGTCTCTCTGTCTATCTTTCTGTCTGTCTTTTCTTTTATACTTGTTTGTACACTATCGATCTTTATTGCATTCTTACTCATTTCTTTGTTCTCAGTCCTTTCCTTCAAATCAATCAACTTCTCTCTCTCTCTCTCTCTCTCTCTCTCTCTCTCTCTCTCTTTTTATCTCTCCCACTCTCCCTGAGGTCATGTCCACCATATAATAAAAATGGACTAGTCCTACAGCACTACAGCTACTATATATCTGTCTTTCTTTCTTTCTGTCTGCCCATTGGTCCGTCCACTTGTGCCTTGTCATGCCCTGAGTGGGGTGCTAATCAGAAATCTCCTAGTCCTGTATCCAGCGCTTTAAGCCACAGTGCTCCTTTACTCCTCATCCCCATTCACAAACTCACTAATCCTATATCACACCCATTACCACTCAGCCACAATGAATGGAGGTGTGTGAATATGTATGTGTTACACCTTTGTGACAGAGAAAGTGGGAAGTGAGTGAAAGCGTGAGGGAGGGAAGGAGGGAGCGACGGAGTGAGTGAGTGAAGGATTAGGGAGGGAGTGGAATGGACGGGCAAAGCACTGCTAAGCCCCTCTATTGCTCTCTAATCCCACAGTGTTGAACAGCACACAAATACACACACACACACAATCTCAAACGTCCATATAAACACACACAAATGTTCCCCACGTCAAATGAAGGACACGCAACACACACACACAAAAACAAACAAACAAGCCACGGACTTCCAAAGACAACAATAACCAGCTGACGTGAGATTTGGGTAAGAAAGGAAGAGCCAAAGACAGAAAGAGAGAGCATCTGTAGGAGATGTGATAACTCTGAGGCGAGCTTTAGGCATGCTGAATATCTCTTAGAATATAATATGTATTAAACCTTTATGTTGCATTGAACCTTTAGGATTTAATACGGAAGGAAGTATCGTTTTCTGTGCATATGAACATACACGCTGTACTTGCGGGGAAGCTAACAGCAATGAGTTTGGCCGCATGGGATGTGTTGCTGTAGACATACAGGTTTCGGCCATAGCGTGGGGATAAAGGAACAGCCAAATTGTTATATGTGTGTGTGTGTGTGTGTGTGTAGGGTCATAGAGAGGTGGTGCGATTGCTCAACATGTGGCCTTGTCATGGCATATTCTGATTGTGCTCTTCAATTGCAGCCAGACAAAGACGTGACGTAGACAAGAGGTAGGAACACACACACACACACACACACACACATAATGTTCATACACAGTGTACTGTTTGATTGCATTCACTCAAACACACTCCGGATATCAATGGAGACACTCACAAATCGACACACACGTGGTGTACGCACAACAAACACACACACCCACACACACACACGCTCCCCAGGTGCCTGAGGACTTCTATTATGATGAGTGTAAAGGCCACCACAGTGACACCCAATAGCCACTGATGAAGTGGAAGAACACACAAACGCAGACGCACAAACACACCCTGTGAGCCAATCAAATGGATACGACCGACACAGTGCACTATTATCAAACCTGACAAGCCAGCAGTCATTCAGCCAGCCTCACCTCGTCTGGTTTGGAGAGGTAAACATGTCTTTCGAGACACGCTCCCGTCGGAGCGGTCGTTATTTATGACAAGTCAAACATTCGATAAGGCTGAGATAATCATCAGGCAGTGGGAAAGCACCCACACGCACACACACACACACACACACACACCCACACACACACACGCGCGCACCGGCAGTGCTATAAGCAGGCTGATATCTGATAGCATGGGAACTAGGGAATCTGGGACTGGAAGAACTCTGCTCTGAACACGCAGGCACACACACACACACACACACAGTCCTGTGACAGTCCCAGCAGGTGATCTAAGGCAAC
>NC_085037.1:3892251-3951788 GCF_963692335.1 Osmerus eperlanus
AGGAGGGAGATGTCGAGAGAGAGGGATGAGATGGAAGAGGAGAGGAAGGGCACAGAGGTGTGCGCAAGAAGAAGAAAGAGAGAGAGAAGAGAAGAGAGAGAGACAGCTGGTGACAGAAGCAAAGGGGGGGGGGGCGTCTCGCGAAGACGGTGCCGTCGGTTTCCCCCTCCAAACGCAGCAGGGGACTCTGGGAGGAGCGCAAATGTCAGCGGCGCCGAAGAGAGGCTGGACGCTCTTCAGTCGGGGAGCCCACGCACTCAGACGAAACAACAGCTATAGGCCATGTTCCATCATGTTCCAACGGGGCCTGCTCGGGGGCCGCACCCTTTAAACCGCGTTCCGTACTGGACTCCCCAACACGCCGACGCGACTCACTCTTCTACACACACACGACGCACGACACACACACGCACACAGTCAAAGCCAGACTTCACAACCTATTTCGACATTGTCCACCTGAAACACATCATCAAACCTTTTTGCTTCACGAGATGGGAAACCACATGACTTGGTCTCACGCAAAACACGTCGACCTGTCATCCGTTCTGACTCCTGCCTTTCGCCCAGACCCCCTCCACGAGCCCTGGCCCCCCCTTCGTCACCTGACCCCCCCCCCCCCCCAGACTGGCAGGGCGGGTGGGTCCTCACCAACTCACGCTGTCTGTCACAGAGTGTCTGGGGCCAGCTTGATGGACACGCCTCTTGGAGTTGTATCACTCTGCTTAAGCGCACGCACGCACATATTCACATGCACGTCACACGCACAGACTCGATGCCGACTGACAGCTTGTGTTTCGAAGCTCTCAAGAGTGTTCTACTTCACCTGGGCACGATGGGCACACACACACGCGCACGCACACACCCACACACACCGCTCTGCTGGCTGCCTGATCCACTCGGCTTTGCAGTTGAATCGCACTCGTACCACTGATGTAGTTGCACAGACATTGCACTCCCACTAGTTGGACACATCTGACGACAGCAGATGACACCGTGTGTGGACATGGAGACACACACACACACACACAGTATGTAATAGAGAGAGGGAGTTGAAGAAAAGTCTTCTAAAAGTTGATGGAATGCCTATACATGGAGTGCTGTCCGCAACAAACACTTGGATAGACTTACAACACTTCATGACAAGTGAAAGGCTATAGAATGTGAAGAGCCACTTGTGGTCCCTGTGACGGGCAGGCTGGCACCCGTGGAAGAGACGGACCGGTCTCAATACGTCGACACCCCGCCTCTCTGGCACGAGGGGGAAAGAGAACGCCCCAGTTCTCAGAAGGATGTACCCTCCTTGCTATTGGTCCAAGGTCTGGAAAGCTGTTCTAGACTGCGCGACCACAGGAGCGGGGTCTCAATGTCACTCTTGGCCGGCCAGCATGGTTCTTTAAGTCTTAAGTCTTTTTTTTCATTTTCGAAGAACCATTCCCACAGGCTTTAGCCTCGCCTCTTGGCCCCAGTCGTCCACGAGAAACGCAAGGGCCGACTTCCGATTAACTTAAGTTGGCTCGGCTAAAAAAAGGTTCGGGGGGATTGAAAGCGAGAGACAAAAAAGAAGAAAAGAAAGATCGGATTGCGATTGTGATGTTTCATCACAAGGGAGTCTGGCTGGACCAATCACCTTCACACTCCTCTGGTCTTCTGTCTCTGGAGTCTGTGAGGGATCGCGACTCCGCTCGCATACAACTGGTCATTCATTTCTGGAGTGACACACACACATGCACACGCTCGCTCACACGCACACACACACAAACCACACGGACACACACAAATACCCAGTTAATGACCAACTGATGTGCTGGCTCTGGCCCAGAGTGCCTCAGCTCTGAGGTCATGTCTGACGACTGGTTGGTTGAAGAAGGACAGAGCGCTCCTTGGCACTTGGTACCCCAGACAGAACCACAGTCGTTTGTGGCGTTGGGTTGTGCGAAAGGAGAAAAAAAACGGCCTCAAACCACAACCAGATTTGTTCCCTTTCACGAAAACCACATATCTGCCATTCCAAAAAGGAAGCGTCAGAACTGAGTTTCAAGGTGCTCGTTGCAGATAGGAATGTTATCAGCGACGTTCCTCCGTCTGTGTTCTCCGACTCCACATGCTCTGAATTCAGGATCAGTTTGAACTGTTAAGCTGTGCCTCAACATCTGTACTTTCACAGCATATTCTCTAGTATGCCGAAAATAGATTTTTGTATATCCCAATACAGTAGTCTGTCTGATACAGTACACCACACATAACTGGATTAAAAGTATGTGATTTGGGGCAGCCTTGATTAACAGTGCATTCCCCGACCTTCTGAGGATTTGATTGATGTAGGAATCCACCAATCTGCATACTTATCCACCGAGGAGACAGTGTGTGTCTTAGATGCTTGACAACTTGTCCTGAACAATCAGGAGGTTGCCAACCGGGGCCAGGTCTTTACAACTCACTCACTTATTCATTGTTTTTCTTATTTTCTAGTTATTCTGAGCTGCAATCACAGACAGTTAGGTAATCGCCCGGCCATTTGATAACATGCCTAGCTATGAGTTTAATGCCAAGAGATAAGGAACGTTCTGAGAACCACACACTGTAGATACACACACTCACACAGGCCAAACAATGAGACAGAGAGCCATTTGACGGTACAGTAAAACACTTGCTCATAGTGTGTATGTACAGAAATACTGATACATATCAAGGGCACGTCACAGTGTGGCCCACACACGACACACCCACAACACACACACTCTCTCTCTCTCACACACACAGACATCCACAATCGTATCTATTCTATCACTATTCTATCTATAGAATGGAGTTTTCTTACAGACAGTGTAATGTTGCAGGTATAATAAGTGTACAAAAGAGAGAAGGAGAAAGAGAGAGAGAGAGAGAGAGAGAGAGAGAGAGAGAGAGAGAGAGAGAGAGAGAGAGAGAGAGAGAGAAAGACAGATAGAGAGAGAGAGAGAGAGAGAGAGAGAGAGAGAGAGAGAGAGAGAGAGAGAGAGAGAGAGAGAGAGAGAGAGAGAGAGAGAGAGAGGGTGTTTGAGAGCCAGAGTTCTGTTGGCAGGTCAACAGTCTCACACTGTCTCATCGTTGAGGGGTTTTAATTGCCCAATGATTTGATTCTTCTGACTTTCTTAGCTCCTCTGTCTTGGCCCTCGGCCCTCCTGCCAGCTGCATAGGCTGGAATGTGTGTGTGTGTATATATTATATATGCTGCAAGGACCAGATGTCCCCTAAAGAATAGTAAACTAAGGAAAGATTTAAGTTAACTTAAAGTGAACTTCAGTTCAAGTGCTATTTCTAGTTTTTTCATTGGGTTTATGGTTAAAATGATAGCTTTAGGGTTAGGAGCTATGGTTGGATTTAAGATTAAGGTTGATCTTAAGTTTTTGGGTAAAGGGCAATGTTAGGTGAGGAGAAAGAGGCTGATTATCAATCCACGTTTTTCTCCATTCTCATGTTCTTGCGAACTCGTTTGACGTCATCTTTCATTGCCCAAGTACGGTTCCAATCCAGAGAACACAAGTCACCAAGAATGCCAAAAATACCCAGAAATGTTCTTGATCCGCCTCTTTTAACGAGGATGCATCGGAGGGTGACTTGGTCAGCGAGAACACATCTGATTTCCCAGAAGTCATTGCAAGAACACGCTTCTCAAATCTCCTTCCTCGCGGTCTTGCAAAACCGTTCTCGCAAGACGCTTGGCAAAACCGTTCTTCTCAAGAATGCAAGTACGTTCTTAGCGTTCTTCGGATTGATAAACAGCCCAGAGTTTCCTTTTAGGATTAAGGTTTAGTTTGGGGTTAGAGTTACTGCTAAGGTTTAGAGTTAAGGTTAGGGGTTAGGTAAAACAGGATTTGACATTGGACTACATTTTGAGTCCACAAAAATAGCAATACAAACTGTTTATGTGTGTGGGTGGGTGTGCATAGAGAGCAGTTGTTCCAGGAAACGGTTTTGCAGTTGAACTCCCCACTCTACTTCCAGTTTCCCACTGGAAATTGATTAGAAGACACACAGGGGCATGGCACCCTTTCCAAATTCATTGGAAGGGGTGTGCGTGTGTGTGTATGTGTGTGTGAGTGTGTGTGTGTGTGGGGGGGGGGAATATGTTTGAGCCCCTGCTGCAGGCCTGTGGGCAGTTCTAACCGTCACTCATTTCTGACTGTTCTAACTGTCACTCTCTTCCTATGGTTTGCCCGGCCGCCCTCACACACACCTACACAAACACCCACCCACACACGGACACACACCCACGTACACAGACAGACTGACACACACTCCTCGGCGGCAAGCGGCTAAACCAAACCCAAGGTCACGTGTGGGAGTGGGAGGGAGTCGATGACATCATTACTATCTGAGGCCGTGCGTTGTCAGAATCGATGGGCGAACGTTGCCGCGGTCGACCGCTATGAGCTCACCCTCGGCAACGGCCAGACGGCTGGAGCCTCCTGCTGTGTGTGTGATCGCAGCTCCGCAGCTGGCTGCCTGTCACACACACACACACAAACACGCACCAACACACACACAAACACACTTACAGTCCGACGGTAAAAACATTGACATTCACACAAATGCTTGTGGCATGCACACATGCACACATGCACACGCACATGCACACACACATGCACATACACACACACACCAGCGCACACAAGACCAGACCAGTACAGCTGGCATCCTACCCTGATGGACAAATAAGAGGATCTCTCCTTGAAAGCTTGCACAGTATTACACAGGCTAACAGCTGGTCGTATGAAGGACATTTTAACAAGCTACCTAATAAGCGACTTATTCACTGGCATCTAGTATACTGTATCACACACACACATCCACACACACACAGACAGACATATCCACACACACACATCAACACACACACACAGACATATCCACACACACACATCCACACACACACACACACACAGACAGACAGATATATCCACACACACACACTACACACACACACACACACACACAGACAGACATATCCACACACACACACACACACAGACAGACATATCCACACACACACACAGACAGACAGACAGACATATCCACACACACATATCCACACACACACAGACAGACAGACGTATCCACACACACAGAGAAATCTGTCTCGCTCTTCACTCTCTTTAGCGGCTCCATTCACTCCTCTCTCTTTCGCTCGGCCCGGCACCATTGTGGCGTCGCCGATGGACAGATAGCAGAGCAGGAGAGAAAGAGGACCAGGGGAACAGAGCGAGAGGGAGAGAGATGGAGGGAGCGATGGGGGGGCTGTGTCGGCGGGGTTAGCTTTCCTGTCCTTGTGTTAGCACGTCAGCCGCGACAAAAGCCTGTAAGACGATGCTGTCGAGTGTGAGGGCTGGGACCGCCTCTCGGTTTACACAAACACCGCACGAGTACAAAGCCACGCGCACGGGAAATGTGCACAGACACACGTACAGGAGGCAGGCACACACGCAAACGCACGCACGCACCCGCACACACACACCTATCCGCTTCCACTCACTGAGGGGTGAACAAAAGGACTAGAGAAGAGTCTGACCTAACAATTAAGGCACATCCCTCAACTTTTTCCAACTCCCCCCCTCCGCCCCTCCGCCCCTCCTCCCCTCCGCCCCTCCGCCCTCCGCCCCCTCCGCCCCTCCTCCCCTCCTCCCCTCCGCCCCTCCGCCCCTCCGCCCCTCCCCTCCTCCCCTCCCGCCCCTCCCGCCCCTCCTCCCCTCCGCCCCTCCGCCCCTCCGCCCCCTCCCCTCCCCTTCCGCCCCTCCGCCCCTCCTCCCCTCCGCCCCTCCTCCCCTCCGCCCCTCCGCCCCTCCTCGCCTCCTCCCCTCCACCCCTCCTCCCCTCCCACCCCTCCCCCCCTCCCCTACTTGGTATGAGCTCTGCTCGACTCACATTCATGAGGATGTGTCCACATGGTTGTGCCTGCTGACGGCAGCTTTTGCAGTGTTTCTCTAAACGTGTATGTCAACGATATCAAGTCTTAACCTCCCTATGCTGGAGGCAAGCGGAAGCAAAGGGCGTTCTTTATGGAGAGCATGTGGATACACTGAGAGGGAGCAGGAGAGAGAGAGAACACAACAACACTGCACCAACAGCAGAGAGAGAGAGAGAGAGAGAGGGAGGGAGGGAGGAAGTTCTCTTCTGGCTGTGTTCTATGCATCATCTATGCATCTGAATCACATCCCCGAAATCTTCAAAGACTACGCGCAGCGTAGGGGAGCGTCTGGGGAGACCCCTCGAAGCACTGGTGGGACATCAGAGCCTCGACACACACACGCACACACACACAAACACAGTTACAGACACACAGACATTACATTTACATTTAGTCATTTAGCAGACGTTCTTATCCAGAGCGACTTACAGTAAGTACAGGGACATTCCCCCCGAAGCAAGTAGGGTGAAGTGCCTTACCCAAGGACACAACGTCAGTTGACACGGCC
Organism: Osmerus eperlanus; assembly: GCF_963692335.1. Lineage (NCBI taxonomy): Eukaryota > Metazoa > Chordata > Actinopteri > Osmeriformes > Osmeridae > Osmerus > Osmerus eperlanus. The sequence continues at coordinate 3,898,704 of NC_085037.1, forward strand.
GGGAATCGAACTGGCAACCTTCAGATTACTAGCCCGACTCCCTCACCGCTCAGCCATCTGACTCCCTACATGTCCCAGACATAAAAACAAGCCCACGCAAATGCCCACCCATCCGACAAATATACGATGCCATGTGTACACGGCACATGCACAGAGACACACTCACCAGACAGGGTTGTGCTAGTACCGTGTGTGCTGTGCGGCATTTAAGGAACAGGAATTTCCGTCTGAGTGGTCGTGTCAGACGGCGACAGATAGAGGACGCTGTTTTTCTGGTCTTTTACCACCTCTAAGGAGTCCATCACATTCAGTATTATACTGGAAGAGAGTGACACAGATTGCCACTACTCCAGACAAACATGAAACAAACATACAAGACCCACACGGCCCATGCCCAACAGCAGTTCTTTTCAGACTGCTAAGACAAATCCAACAGTCAAATTAGCAGTTGGTGACGTGGCCCATTTGGAGGAAAAAAGCGTATATTTTCCACGCAGATTGCCAGGATTGATAAAAACATTGTGTATGGCGCTTTTTTCTTCGCCACCTAGGAACAAATGACTTAACCACGGGCGCTCGCACGGGAAAATATGGGCATTACTCTGACAATAAACGATGACGCCGGAAGGGTCTGAACTGTTATGTGCTCTGGTCATGGTGTCTGGTCTTTGGCTTATAACTGACATTGCATGCTTTGTTCCACTTCTCAACCTCTCTCTCTCTCTCTCTCTCTCTCTTCTCTCTCTCTCTCTCTCTCTCTCTCTCTCTCTCTCTCTCTCTCTCTCTCTCTCTCTCTCTCTGTCTCACTCACTCACTCACTCTCTCTCTCTCTCTCTCTCTCTCTCTGCTCCTTTCTTCAATAACCCCTCTCTCTCTCTCGCACTCCACGCCCCTTCCTTTCTCTTCCCCTCTCCTGTTCTCTTCCTACCTCCTTACCTCTCTCTCCCTTTCACTCTTCAGGTGGTAACATGAGTTGGCTCCATGTCAGTCGATGCACTCTACCGTACAGTACAGCGTACTAGAAACTGAGGGGCCAAAGAGCCCTGATGGAACGGAATGAATTCTTCACCCTCAAAACTGTGCAGATACAGTTCCCCAAAGCTATGTGTCCCTGACAAACTTTCTCGTCTATTCATGTGGACTGGCAGGCAGGCAGGCGGGCAGGCAGGCAGGCAGGCAGAATGGAGGTCCTGTGCCTTTAAGAGTGGTGCTCAGTTCATTCAGGCAGTCACACACTGAGCCGCTATTTATAACCTTTTGTCTTTGAGGTCTCTAATACATTTGCATGGGAGCTGCTTGAACAAACAGACATGAACGCACACACACACACACCATATGGTTGCACACTGGTCTTTCCTGATACGTGTGTGTGTATTCGTGTGTGTGTATTTGTGTGTGTGCCCCTGTGGTATTGTCATAAGCTACTGGACTGTTACGGAGCAGTTTAGTAGTGCCGTGTGTCTACTCTCACAGTCAGATGGCTGAGCGGTGAGGGAGTCGGGTTAGGTAATCTGAAGGTTGCCAGTTCGATTCCCGGCTGTGCCAACTGATGTTGTGTCCTTGGCAAGTCACTTCACCCTACTTGTCTCAGAGGAATGTCCCTGTATTTACTGTAAGTCGCTCTGGATAAGAGCGTCTGCTAAATGACTAAATGTAAATGTACTCTAGCACAGCGTGTTCAATCGTAACAATTTGTGTGTGTGCGTGTGCGTGTGCGTGTGTGTGTGTGTGTGTGTGTGTACTCTAGCAAAGTACGTCTGGGCTGTGCGATGATGAGTCACTGCCTGACACAGCAAGGAGATTAATTGCACTCACTGCACCCGTGTGTGTGGTGTTTTGTGTGTGTTTGCTGCCCCTACAGCCCTAGTCTAATCCAGGCACCCCTTTCTGTTGTAGCTGGCAGCCCCAACTTGTCATCCACGGGGCAGAACAATGCTTCCCAAAAGAGGCTCTCAAGTCTCACAGCCCTATTCAGCGAGAGCAATTCTTCATACACTATGAAACAAGACTACTCTACTAAAAGGCTACTGAAGGCCCTTGACTCAGCTGTATAAAACCCGTCTGTGTTATCATTATGACTTTGGCCTTAGTGCTCCTCGAGACACAGGGTGCATCTCTCATTAGGAAGGCTGTGCCACTGTAGTGTTAGTGTGTACGTGTGTGGGTGTGTGTGTGTGTGTGTGTGTGTGTGTGTGGGGGGGGATGTTTGTGGGTCTGTGAGTCTCAGAGTGTCGTATACAGCGTTATAGCATCTGGCATTTAGCATTTAGCATGTGGCACGTAGACTATAGCTTGTAGCATATTTCATGACTGACGTTTCTACCTGTCAGACATTAAAGGTGCAGTTCCCTTTTTTGTTGTTGCTGCGGATAGGACTTTGCGTTGCTTGTGAGGTAGCGGTCAAAGTACGGTACTGAGTGTCATTGTACCGTTCAACGTTTTCGCATTCCAACATGACATGTCTTGTCACATGACGTCAGGGTTGGAAATCCAATAAGTTTGATCAACGAGTCACCGAGGAACTGGGAATATTTTGGTTCTTGTCAGATCTTATAAACGCAGAGGAGAGCTCGAACGGCCATTTAAAAAATAAAAAAAAAACAAGATTAGGCCTGTCCAGAGTTGACAAACTGCAAACAAGTTGTACACTAATCAGACATAAACACAGTTCTCTTTGGACAGCAAGAGACACAGAGAGAGAGAGAGAAAGTACGTTGCTATCTCTTTTCTTCTCTCTCCGTCTTCTTTCCCATTCTGACGGACACACACACAAACACACACGCGCGGGCGCTCTCTCCCTATTACTGGTTCTCTCTGAGGAGGGTGAAATGTTCGCTCTCCCCAGTCAAGATTCTTAGCACATTGTTAGAAACCTCGTTATTTCCTCCATCCCTCTGTCCTTCTTTGCTATCCCTCCCCCCTCCCTCCCTCCCTCCCTCCCTCCCTTCTTTCCTCCCTCCCTCCCCCCCTCCCTCCCCACTGTCCCTTCACCCCCCTCTCTCTCCCTTTCCCTCCGCCTCCTACAGACGCCCATCTCACCTCCCCCTCTCCCTCCCGTCCTTTCTCCTCCTCCTCCTCCCCGTTCCGCCTCAGCGCCCGTGCTCTCTCCTCCTCCCCCATCACTCCTCCTTCCCCTCTTTCACCTAGCCTCTCGCTCCACTCGCTCCCTCCATCTCCTGGGTGCTGGATGTTTGCTGTAGCAGAAAATCCAAGGTACTAATAAAACTGCCAGCCTCCCACGCTCTCTAATTCAAACCTGCCTGATCTACTGAGCTCCGTGGTCTCTGGGGCGGCCAGGGATATACAGTACGCCAGTGTGTGTGTGTGCGTGTGGGTGTTTGTGCGGGTGGGTGTGCGGTACGTGCGAGTGAGTTTGTGTGGGAGAGAGAGAGCATAAAAGCGAGAGAGGAGAAAGCCTTTGTGTGTGTGTGTGTGTGAGAGTGAGTTTGCATGAGACAGCTTAAACAAAGAGCGAGAAGGAAACAAGCAAAGGATAACATTTAAATAAAGAATAGAGAGTAGTGACACGTCTAGGCAATACATTTGTGTGTTTGAGTGTGTGTGTGCGTGTGTGTGAGACGGTGAATGACCTTATAGCTGAGCTATAAGGGCGTGTGAGTGTGGGCAGAGGGCCAGGTATGTGAGGCAGCCTACAGGAGGAATGCAAGTCTGCTGGGATGTACGGTGGTGGGGATTGGGACTTGAGGGGGTTTCCTCAGCGCTGCACCCAGGTTCATGACTCCAGACGCCCAACTCCCCGTCAACGTTCACACATATTGTCGGTTTTCTGTCTGTCGGTGTCTCCGAGTCACATGATACAGGCTGGTTCACTCTGTCTCTGCTGACACATAATGAGAGACGGAGGGAGGGAGGTATAGGGAGACAGGTGGGTAACTGCTTTTCCAAGAAGTTACAGTGTCTGTCTAACATATGGACATACTAAAACAGTTAACGTTTATCTAGGTTGCTAGTCAGGGGTCAGTGTTTTATAGTGACACTGGTACATGTAGTCCATCACTGTGACGGACTACAGCCAGTCTCATGTCAGTGACATCATTAACAGCCCTAATCTTATCCATAAAGGGAAGGAATGTGCAGCAGAGACTGTGCGTGTGTGTGTGTGTCCACAGAAACGGAATGTGCTTTCCGTGATAGACAGAGGCTGTTCATGGCTGCTCTGAAGCCATCAGTACTACAACTGCACAGAGTCTGGACTTACTCTCTCACACACACACACAAAACTCAAGGGAAAGCACACTGAAAACAGCAGAACTCCAACAGACTTAATCTTACATAAGTCCTCAGTCATAAAGATATAGGCTTGTGTAAACTCCCATACTTACTGGTGCTGCCTGGTAACTAAACCCTCATGGCTGTCTGCTAGATAAACAGCATGACGGGACAAGCTCTATATGCCGATGCTATCAAGCAGAACGATAAGGACCATGGACCCCTCTGTCAAGCATAAATACAAGCGTGGGATTTAGGTAGTGTATACTTCTTGTATACTTGTCTCTGTGAGCTTAGAGACTCTATGAGAGGGTCTTCTCTTCAACTCCATTCTTGTACTTCATGCTTCCTGTTTTGATTCTGTCTCTGTCCCTCCATAATACTGTTATAAGAAAGGGCGGGACCGAGGTTGAGGGTTTACTCTCTCTCTCTCTCTCTCTCTCTCTCTCTCTCTCTCTCTCTCTCTCTCTCTCTCTCTCTCTCTCTCTCTCTCTCTCTCTCTCTCTCTCTCTCTCACACACACACACACACACACACACACCCCTGTTGTTTGCCCAGTACCACTGCTGGTGTATAGAGCCTAGGAAATCAATGGCTAGGCTTTACCACATGCTCTGACAGGTAAGAGGCTTCCCTGCTAATGCTCTCTCTTTCTCTCTCTCTCTCTCTCTCTCTCTCTCTCTCTCTCTCTCTCTCTCTCTCTCTCTCTCTCTCTCTCTCTCTCTCTCTCTCCCTCTCCCTCTCCCTCTCCCTCTCCCTCTCCCTCTCCCTCTCCCTCCCTCTCTCTCTCTCTCTCCCTTTTCACCCTGCTGTTCCTGGGACACTACAGTAGCAAACCCTGGAGCACACAGTGTTCAGGGAGGGAGAGAGATAGACTACACTAGAATGAGTGGTGAGTTGTGCTGTGTGTTTGCATGTGTGGACAGAATGTGCGTGGTAGCAGGAGGCTTTAGTAAAGTGCTGAAACCATATCTGTGTGTGTGTGTGTGTGTGTGTGTGTATAAGTACATCCTGTACACTTTAAAGCATGTGTGTGTTGTCGGGCACACATGCATTTTAGTGTGTGAGTGAGAGTATACACATGTCAAATAGTTGCTTCTCTCACCAGATTACACAATACACATTATATAATGCTTGGGCTATAGCCCACCATCTGCAAAGCAGCAGTCTGTCCCATGTTTTGTGTACACACAGAGCAGTATGTATGTATACATATCTACTACTACTACACCCACACACACATACACAAACTAACACACACAGACACACACACACAGAAACATAGACTGAGCTATCTACTGTAACCAGCTAGCTTCCTGCGTCAAGGGTAGTCTGGCTGAGTGTTTCTGACTGTGAGTGGGAACCTCACGCCTCCCTGATTATAGGAATGAATGAAATGATGTGTGTGCATACACACTCACACACATCGCACACACACGTACTGCACTCTAGGCCAAAGGTGGCGAATGAGCAAAAACAAGCTACCAATTGGCGTCCTTGATTTGGATGTTAGCTAATATGAAAGTGCAAATGATTCCCTGCTGTGATGATGCGGATGTTAAATCAAGAACACCTGAATAGTTTGAATGACACGGCATGAACGGTTACATATTTGCGCAAACTTGAAGAATTGGGAGAGCGGCTGAACATGAATATGAAGCATGCAACCTCCGTTTGTGTGACGCTTCAATATAGAGTCAACCTATATACGTGAATGGTGCCTTTAAAATGCCTCTGGCTCTCAACCACGAACGACAATTTCTGAGTCGTGGCTTGTGGAACAAATGTGTTTCGGACCTATTAGGCTTCGAATGCCGAAGTCATAATGCAGATGAGGCTCTCAGTCACCGGAGCGCCCACTGAACTAACTCAGCTGCGTCTTGTTAGTGCAAGGTCACTTAACCTCCTCAAAATGAGTCATCGACTACTTAAAATGACACGACAACGCATAAACAAACATATAAATAAACCAAGGCACCGCTTGACGAATGCCCTCGATAAACTCTCGACTCCAGCGTTCGCGGTGAACCAGTGACCTTACATGAATCCTTTGTGTTGGGCTGAAACCCAACAGGGGTAAGTGGAGTAAGCTGTGAGCTGTGTGCTGATCTGGATCTTTCCTTTTGGTTATGTTTGTATGTGGAAAATGAACGTGTGTTCAGAGTGGTTTTAGTCAGATGGGATTCTGGGTTCATTGGTTGAGGGACATCTTGAGAACTGTGCGAGTATGGAGTCACAACGACATGGTGTTTTGCTCGGTCTTATTTCGCACAATGTACACGTAGCTGTCCACAGCTGTAAAACACGACAACATTACTTGTGTGCTCAAAGGGTCCTTTTTTACATACATTAACGCCCACGGTTACTGCTTGGGTTGTCCACGGTTACTGCTTGGGTTGTCCACGGTTACTGCTTGGGTTGTCCACGGTTACTGCTTGGGTTGTCCACGGTTACTGCTTGGGTTGTCCACGGTTACTGCTTGGGTTGTCGTACAGAACACAGTTCTGGCACGGCGCCCAGGTGAAAACCCTCTTGTAATTGTCGGAGTGAAGCAGATCTGAAAGCAGAGTTGGAGCTGTCAGCTCCCTCGCTGTATTACAGTAACAGCAACAGCTCAAGCTGTGAATCCACCAGGTAAATATAGACTGGAGGTAACACTCTGCCTACCTGCGGAGTTCTCACTTTCTAACAGTGGGCACGCACCCACTCAGACGCCCCCGCACAGTCCCAGCCGCATGGAGCCAGGCAGACACGCACCCTAATGCAGACACACGCCCATCCACCCTCGAACATACCACAGAGATCGTCTCAATAACACATCATTGCCTCTAACCCAGAAACGGGAGAAGACACAGTTTTGAACTTTACAGTACATAATAAAATGAGTGGTGTACTACTGTACTTCCCCCATGATTTTCCAATCTACTAAAGTCCCCTCATCTGGTAAATATGTACACAAAGACTTGCATACTCGCTTTTGGGTCTTCTGTTACAAACTGGTCACATGCGTGCTGTCTGGTAACACCCAGGGTTAGGGTTAGCACACAGGAAGTCTGGACACCAGCCTGTTGTCACATTTGGTCAGCTATTTCCTTGCTCCCCAGCCCTAAACAGGAAGTGGTTTTTCCAGAGCTCCCAGGCTGCATGTGATGAGGTGTGCATACGTGCATGCGTGCGTTTCCAAATGACTGCGTCTGAATGGGTGTGGGTGCGCCCGTGTGTGTGTGTGTGTGCATGGGTGTCCATGCAACTGAATGGCTGTGGGAATTTGTGTGTGCGCTCCAAATCTCTCTTTTATTTGACGAAGTCAACACACAAACACACACAAACACATGTACACACAAACACACAGTCTGCTAGGTCTAGAGGGGTTATGGGAAAGAGCCCTTGGCCACAATTCTGGGAAAAGAGCGTTTTGCTTCCTCCAACAGCCTCCCCCTCTTTCTCTCCCCTCTCTTACAGAGACTCAGACAGAATCACTGTCAATCGTTGGGTTAACTCTTTAGATCCAGATGTCTGCAATAAGCATGAGTTAATAGCCTTCGTAAGTTAATGTGTCTCATTAGCACATAGCTAATGAGACACAAGAGCCTTATTATATTATTATGTTTTATTATGTTTTGTGGCTATCTTGTTGTTATGATCAGTGACCTATGCACTTTGTAAAGCTCTCTCTTGGAAGTCGCTTTGGATAAAAGCGTCTGCTAAATGAATAAATGTAAATGTATTATCCAATGAACTAAGGCTTATCTCATCGATATCAGATAGCACTAACTTTAGCCCTAAACCTTACTAATAATAAGGTCATACCATTAACACGTACAGTCTTATCAACACATCTAATTGCTAATGAGAATCTTATAAGGGCCTTCATCAACATTTCCTATTAATTAACACATATGACAAGCGCCTGGATCTAAGGTGTTACCAATCGTAGTCTTGAAACACAGAAAATATGTGTTGTGTAGCAGGACCTTCAGCAGGTGATACACTGGTAAGTCTCCTGCAAACTCTCTATATTGTTGTACCCTACTTGACGTATGTACAATACCATCGTTAATCACAACACACATATATTCCAATGTGCAGCTGTAACCGATAATAAAACAGGAGTTTAACGTGAAAGACAAATAATTGGACCAATGACAGGAAATTGAAAAGGTTGTTGTCGGTGGAAGAAGGTGGAAGGAACCAAGATAGCAAGAGAGAGACATAGAGAGAGAAATAAACAGTGGATAACTAGTCAGACAGATACACAGGGAGACAGGGAGACATGATAAAAGAAGATCAAACACCAAGACTAGGAGTGATGGAGGAGAAGGGATGGTGGAGATGCTGTAGTGAAGCCAAAGGAGTCTCCAAAGTAAGTGTCTTCTAAAGAAATGGACACACCTCAAAACTCGGAACAGATCTCATCTCAGGGCAACGCGCTCAGCGACAGTACACGAAAATCAATGATTTGTTTTCTAGAATCGTTTTCAAATGAGTGAATTACTAGTTACACACTTTCAGCCAGAGCAACAAAGAGGCCATCGTTTTTTTGTGTATTATTCCGACCTACAGCTCAGTTATTATGTGGAGCCAACATCCCCTTTGACATTTGGGCTTATTCCCTAAAAAGCAATGAGTCTAATCCAGGAAAGTGTTCATAGGATGAGATCATGTTGACATCCTCTCTTCAGCGATGACATCACCATGCAGGTCAGTGAGAGAAGCGGCAGGCCCTGCATGGAAGCTCTCCTCCTTCACAGTGGCTGCATATGCCCGGGCAACGTTTATCACAGCGAGCCAAGACACACGGCCGTGTCCTGTCATCAGAGTCAATACAAACGCACGCGCGCGCACCCAAGGTTAGACTGGCAGTTACCACGCCCTCTTATCATCACAGAGGCCATCGACGGCGATGAAAGCAGCAAGAGGAGCGGGTTGGTGGAGGAGGGGGGGGGGGCGGGCACTTCCCATCTAAAACGTATTCTCCCCTCGCCTCGCTCGTTTGTTACGAGTGGCCTGTGTTCTCTGTGTCACTGGACCGGTTGAGGAAAGAGACCCTCATTTTTTCTAATCAAGGTGTCACTGTCTGCCTGTCTGTCTGCCTGTCTGTCTGCCTGGCTGTCTGCCTGTCTGCCTGCCTGCCTGCCTGCCTGCCTGCCTGCCTGTCTGCCTGTCTGTCTGCCTGTCTGTCTGTCTGTCTGCCTGGCCACCTTAGACGAGGGTAAGGTGGATAAACTTCAGGGTTGGGCTTGTACACAGCAGTAAATAATGAGTGTCTGAATGCTCGTGGGGCGTATGCCATAATAGAACTGTTGTAGTGTGGGGCCAAATGTGTCCCCAAGGACAATACTGAATTAATGGATGTCCTATATACACACCACCCCCCCCCCCCCCACCCCCACACACAGAAGCACAGTGTGATCACAAATGCACACACAAGCAGTGCAATCACACAAAAACTGATGCCCGGACACACAAACATGCACACACACACACACACACCCGAGGCTGACCCATGGATGACTGTTCGGTAGTGGATTATCTCCACCCTAATGTGGTTAGGGTAAATGAGATTCACACGCACAAACACACACACACGTCACAGGAAGCCACTCTACACGACTCATTGTCAGGAGATTCTTATAGTCCTTATATAATCAATACGCCTCATAAGAATGAATTACAACCAGCACCTGAGAGGAGGGTGTAGAGACAAGAAACCTGGCAACGCCTGTCCACGATGAAACGGACAAAACTGCTCACCTAATCCAACACCTGACTTGAAATGAGCACATACACAGCTGGAAATGGCACTTATGAGGATGGATATGGATTTGTTGATCTGTATTACTGTAATATTGTGTCGTGCTGCCCTTCTCTGCTAAGCAGCTGACCCTTAGACAGGAGAAGGAAGAGGGAGATGGGGAGGAGAGAGTGTGTGTGAGGGGAAGTGAGCGAGAAAGATGACAGATAAAACGAGGTGACAGGTAGAGAGAGTGAGTGAGTGAGAGAGAGAGAGAGAGAGAGAGAGAGAGTGAGAGAGAGAGAGAGAGAGAGAGAGAGAGAGAGAGAGAGAGAGAGAGAGAGAGAGAGAGAGAGAGAGAGGAGAGAGAGAGAGAGAGAGAGAGAGAGAGAGAGAGAGAGAGAGAGAGATGAGCGAGCGAGCGAGCGAGCGAGAGAGAGAGAGAGAGAGAGAGAGAGAGAGAGAGTGAGAGAGAGAGAGATGAGAGAGAGAGAGAGAGAGAGAGAGAGACCGTTACTGCTGTCTAAAGTCTTTTTTCACCTTAGACTCCATTCAGAGCGATGGTGGCTGTTTGGTTGGCAGCGTGTATTCCCTATCAGGATCCACAAACATGGGACACACACACACACACACAGAAGCACAGTGTGATCACAAATGCACACACAAGCAGTGCAATCACACAAAAACTGATGCCCGGACACACAAACATGCACACACACACACGCACACACACCCGAGGCTGACCCATGGATGACTGTTCGGTAGTGGATTATCTCCACCTTAATGTGGTTAGGGTAAATGAGATTCACACACACAAACACACACACAGATGTCACAGGAAGCCACTCTACACCATATTGTCAGGGAGGTCACAGGTAGAGTGAGAGAGTGTGAGTGAGTGAGTGAGTGAGTGAGTGAGTGAGTGAAAAAGACAGAGAGAGAGAGAGTAATTTAGAGTGAGAGAGAGAGAGAGAGAGAGAGAGAGAGAGAGAGAGTGTTACTGCTCTCTAAAGTATTTTTTCACCCTAGACTCAGAGCGATGTCAGGGTTTATTTATCAATAATGACCGGTGTTCCGCCCTATTTTGTTAGCGTACTGCAAATCTATTGGGCTAATCCTAAACCTAACTTTAACCCGTCTGGGTGCAAGCCCCATTACCTGTTGTTAGCACATTGGATACAAAAAAGTATTGGATGCCGGCTTGCTGTACATTCTATCTTACATCGAAAGCAGTTAGTTGCGTGAGCAGTCTGTAGAGGGAGCAGTTTTCAGAGCAGAGTTAAGGCAGAAACAGCTGCCATGTGAAAATAGAAATACTACACGAAGACATACCAAGGCATGTCTGACTTGATTTTACGGGGGTCAAAGCCGGGGCTGCGTCTATGTGCAATTGTGTCTACATGTCAACTCAATACCTCATCCTCTCCAGGCTTTTGTCAATCGCAATGACCTGAAGCATAAGGCATTTGTTTGATGTAAATCTCTGCTGTCACACAAACACACGTCCCACCCACACAACACCACACACCTCCTCTCTCCCCCACGCAACACCACACACCTCCTCCTCCCCCACACAACACCACACACCTCCTCTCTCCCCCATGCAACACCACACACCTCCTCCCTCCCCCACGCAACACCACACACCTCCTCTCTCCCCCACACAACACCACACACCTCCTCTCTCCCCCACGCAACACCACACACCTCCTCTCTCCCCCATGCAACACCACACACCTCCTCCCTCCCCCACGCAACACCACACACCTCCTCTCTCCCCCACACAACACCACACACCTCCTCTCTCCCCCACGCAACACCACACACCTCCTCCCTCCCCCACACAACACCACACACCTCCTCTCTCCCCCACACAACACCACACACCTCCTCCCTCCCCACGCAACACCACACACCTCCTCCCTCCCCCACACAACACCACACACCTCCTCTCTCCCCCACACAACACCACACACCTCCTCTCTCCCCCACGCAACACCACACACCTCCTCTCTCCCCCACGCAACACCACACACCTCCTCCCTCCCCCACGCAACACCACACACCTCCTCCCTCCCTCCCGCACACACACTTACCCTTGTAGTATGTTTGCTCGCATTCTCACAATGCCCCCCCCCCCCCCGTAAAAAAAAACAAAACAACTATTCGGTATCCTTTGGGTCTCCCCCGCCCCCTTATCCCTTTCCTGTCCTGTCCTGAGCACGTTTATGTAACCGCTTCGCGTAATCACACCCACGTTTCAGAGCCAACAGAAATGTACAGTAAAATAATCAGTCACATGTAGTGTATGGTACACTCCCAGTGCAAAACGTGTCAACTGTTGGAGGGACATTCTGACGTTGAAACGGTTTCAAACAGATGTGGCACAACGTGTTTTATGTCATTGCGTATTCAGTTGAAGGTCAAGGGGTAATTGGTTTCACCCAATTAACAAGAGCCGTTATCATTTGTGTGACCTTAAGATGGAAAATGATCATTCAACTTCTTATATCATGTTAAACAACTAAAGCAGCACGAATCCTCCCTGAAAGAGATTGAAAGCTACAAAACCTATATTTAAATGCTAAAACTAAACAAGGGGCTTAAAACATGGCCGCCACTCGCTAGCTACGACGACACCACCACCATAAATCGTTCCACTGATGCCTCCTTCTGCTTCGGTTTCCTTGAGTCTGAGCGAGGGAGCCGTGCTGAGGACACATTAGCTACATTACAGTCTAAAAGCTCCCACTGAGGTATTAGCTTGGCTAACCCAACGGGCTATTAGCACCTTTAAATGCAACAGTATCGAAAGTGGAGCCAAGAGTCTCCTGATAATAGGGGTTCAGTGGTGAGTGGGCTCCAGGGTGGCTCTCTGTGATAAGGTGTTATTTCCGTAGAGTGACTTTGCGAATACCATTTTGAATACTGCTCGGCCCTACCAGGTAAGTTGTAACCAAGTTCCATCCTGCAGTGCTGCACGCTGGGTCCCACACCTCCTGCAGGTTCCACTCCTGTACCACCGTGTCAATTGCCTTGTGGGTTTTGTCCCACAAGAACTCACTGCCTGTCACTTTGAATCAAAGCATTGGATGAATGAATACAGTTTTCTCAGCTGCTAAAATACGGCACACATGGGACATATAAGCACTCGCTAATGTGTGTTGAGAAAGTTCATGCTCAATGTTCATGTTACTAATTGTACAGTACCACCAGTGCATTTGACTTTAATTACAGAGAGGATTGATGTTTCTGTAATAAAACATTTTTGGGGGCTTGTATGTTTGAGGTTTGAGGCAAACTTACCTACATGAGGAAGTCAACTCCTGATCATAAAGGGTCTTATGTTTCCTAAAATTACGATGTATTTATTTACTCATAATATTGGTTTACCTCATGATATTTGTTTACTTGGAGCACCTTTAGGCCCACTGTCGGAACACAATCTACTCCTGAGCCAGCTGTTCATCTGTATAGTGAGCAATAAAAGCTTGATTATGTCTGTTCCGTGTTGGTGGCACCGGAGGATGTGAAGGGAGGAAGGGGATTCCCTGCAGGAATGGCAGCATTCTGCGATCAGATTGTTGCGGCAAATTAGGAATATCAAACCTAGCAGATGATGTCATCCTCCAGTACACCCTGATAAATGGCAAAGGGTGCGTGGAAAAATAGATGGAAACTCAAGTTGGGCCAAAAGTCAATAAATAATATAGAAATATTACAGCCTATAAACATGCCATCTTGCAGGCATGGATACGCGATGGATGACTTGAAAACATGGCGTGGAGTGTGCAAATAAACACACATACAGGCTCGCGCCCATGCACATGTGTATAGCATCATCACATGCCAATACGCAAACGCACACACACTTTTACAGCACAGTAGGCCAAGGCCTTGTGCCTTGTGTCCAGCCATCCGTCAGCTTGACACGTCAGTCCGTGTGTGTGCTTAGCCTTATAAGCAACCACAACCACAACAGCACGGAACCTCCCCCCCCCCCCACACACACACACACAGAACAGAACGATCATGTTTTGTCCATGATGCACTAAGCACGGAACATAGTGTTCAAGCTGACACGCACTGATTAGTTCCCATGAGGCACTTGTCGTTACAGTAGGAAGATCCTGTTGATAATTGCACTACAAAACTTTCCATTTGTTAACATTCACCCAGCTCTTAGGCTGCACTGGGAATTACAGACAGTATTACCTACACATGGCCTTTTCAAGTTTAGGTTGGAATTTCCGACAACCATTTACTAATAAAAACCATGTCATCGAGGGAAGGTAAAACGGAATGGTGGGTGAATGCCTCAGTGATTTGTGAAAAGGGGTTTCTAAGTGGAAGTCGTTAGTACTTCCACTGAAATGGCCTGAGACTTCTCCACCCATATTCTCCTACACCCCTCCCCCTCTCCCCTCCTTCCCTCTCCCCAGTAGAGGTCATGTGACCTGTTCTCTAGCAGGACCAGAGAGAGAGTGTTGACCTGTAGGCCTGTCGCTGTCCCGGAGAGAGTCTCTCCTTTCATCTCTCCCCCATTCGTCCGTCTCCACGCCTGTGTCATCGGTCACCACAAGGCTGAGCTGAGAGGATCAACTCAGCAACGTTGACCCAGGTAATTAACCAATTGATTAGTATTCCGAGTTGGTGCGGCGTGTGGGTGTGGGTGTGTGTTTGAGTGCTGGCTTGCGAGAGAGAGAGAGAGAGAGAGAGAGCACAACGATGAGGGGAACATCTCCTGTGGTTAAGTACCTCTCTATGGTCCTGTGAGCGGGGAGAAGGGAGACTCCGAACAGTGTTTGGTAGCGAGCCAGGTTTCCCTCTACCCCTCTCTCTCTCCATCTCCCTCCCTCCCCTTCTCTCTCATTTCAACCACCCCATCCATCTGCTGCCCTGTCCACACCCCGTCGTTCTCCCCCTAATCTCCGTTCTCTCCCCACCCCGCTCCTCTTCCTTCCTCCCTTCCCCTCCTTTCCCAATCCTCCTCCTCCTGGGGTATCAGGGGTCGAAGGTCGGGCTGATGACCCCCCAGGCAGGAGTGATCTCCCTGCACTGCGCAGTAGCAAGTCTAGACCTGGAAGCCAGTATGGAGAACACAGAGAGGGATCCCCACCAATGTACACACAAACACACACTTACACACACACTCACAGACACACACACACACACACACACACACACACACACACACACACACACTGGGAGTAAGATCTCAGGCTGCCGTCTGATTGGAGGGGCTTGTTTTTCTGAAATATCAGAGAACCTCATCAGTGGAGAGCGAGATGTTGAGATATGAGGCTGGTTTGGCATTTCTGCTTGTGGATTTTGTACTCATTTGCTGTTTGCACTGAAGTCAAACGTCTTCAGAATACAAGCTGCAAACTGGGGGGAAAGATCAAGATCCATCTTTTCAGAACTGAGATTGGTCATGGATCACAGGTCTAGACTCGAGAGTAATATCATCCATTCGCAATCTATTTGATAACCATCAGCATGATAAACCGACGTAGCTCTTCCTCAAGATAATTGATGACGATCTTTCGACGGTTATTGGACAGAAGAAATAGCGGAAAAATATATCCGACTCATCACGATGACATGGCTGCATCTTTTGACAGCACTCGCCAAGTGGAGGGAGGGGGGGGGGGGGGGGGGGGTGAGGTCCGACAGATGTGAGAAAATAAATGAAGATGTGCTCTTCATAAGAGACAGGTGAAGGAGGGCAGATTCCAAATAACAGACGGAGTGCGAGAGACATAGAAGAGGGTGGAGAGAACAGTCCATTTAGAGAGTGAGACAGAGAGAGAGCGGGAATTGAGAGAGACGGCGAGAAAATATTCCCTTCACAGAATAAAAAAGGAAAAGAGGTGTCGTGGAGTAGCAAAAAGAGGAGGGTCGGTTCTAAAAATGTTGAAAGAAAGAAAAGAAAACGAGGGCGGGAGAGAGAGAAAATGAGGAAGAGAGGGAGAGAGAATGAGAGAGAAAGTGAGAGAGAAAGAGAGAGTGAGGGAGAGAGAGAGAGGTTTCTCTGTCAGAACTCAAAGCATATCCGACAGTCCTGAAGGGCTTGGTACGCACCACTGGCCACTGACTACGGCACCGTCCTCTGAGACACACGTGCATGCGCACACACACACACACACACACACCAACACCACACACACACAGACACCACACACACACACACAGACATCACACAGTCGCTCCCTGAATATTCCCACCTCCTTCACTAGCATTCTCAAACCACTCTGTTAGACAAATACACCCGACCCAACCTCCCCCCATCCCCCCCACCTAACCCCCGTACACACTTTATCCCACTGGACAAACATGTGACACGACTAGTGCATGCCACCAGACAAAAACACCAATAGGCTATACCCTTCCCTCTCACACCATCGCAACCACAAGTGTCATTCCAAGTGTTTCTGAGGCAGGTTTTACCAGGGTAGTGGAGGCGGTACGGCCCAGGCCAAGTGGGCGGAGCCTGTTCAGTTGAAGACAGGTGACCAACCAGGGCTGCAGTCAGAGGTGGGTCTTCTGAAGCTCTCCGCCAATAGGAGGGGACCGTCCAAAATTCCTGCTCTATCTGTCCGTGTCTGTCTGTCTCCAGGTGTCCTCACCATTCCCTGGAAAACAGGAGAGACAGAAAGGAGAGGGGTGTTCATTTTGCCAATGTTGTGAAAGTGACAACAGTAACTACGCCATAAAAATACATTCAATCAACTTTAGGTAAGCCCAGCAGTGAAGAGTTTGAAAGAATTTGAGGACATATGTACAATGTGTGTGTTTTAATAAGTGGTAAGCTGTAAGCTCCTTTGTTCATTGATAGAGAACATCCTGTGGCTAGTTTAAGTAAGGTCAAGAGGGGGCCCCAGGGCCATCAGCTGGGTAGTGGTGGTGTCTGCTGGACTCTCCGCTTCCATTCTAGAATGCTAGATGGAGCTGTATGGAATTGTCTTTGTGTCATGTTTTATGTTTGTGTGTCAATGATGGTTACGTTGGTAATGTTGTTATGTATACGTCATACTTCAAATAAACATGAACTCTGTACTTCACCCAACGTCAGCTTAACGATTGATTCTCTCAAAAACCTCTGCGACAGAGTTCAAGATTAGTAGTAAAGTAAATGATCACTTCTAGTACAGTTCAATAGGAGAGTAACTTCCCATTTTATGTACCGTGAAAGTGTTTCAACTACAATTATTATACATTTCGTACTTGTAATTATCTTGACTTTAACTTCAAGGAGCATCTCTCTCTTTCCCTCCCTCCCTCACTCCCTCTCTCTCTCCTTATTGCTCTCCCTCCCTACAGGAGTATTCACCAGAACAAACACTCGCCACTATTTATAGATGCCCGCCATGTAGGCATGGTAACCACGCTTTGTTTATCTGAATCACACAGTCGTTTCTTCACAAGGTTCTTTTTCGTGGGTATTTTGTCAGGATACAAACGCAAGTGCTTGGTCCTCCTCCTCAGCCTTTGGTCTGCTGGGAGTCACATCATTTGGAATCGACCTTGGCATCTTGTTTCTTCTCTCAGTTTCTGTTGCTGTAGTTTCCCCCTAACAGAAGTCGTTGTAGTAGTAGTAACAGTGCAATTAGCATGGCCAACTGGGCGAAGCCTTCGGGGATTAATCACACAGTACAGTAGGAAATTGCATTCCATTCAAGTACATCTCCAGCTGTTTGCCTGCCCATCCGTCATATCACCCTTCAACTGTCTCTTTCTAGTTTCTTCTTCTTGTGGTATGTGCAAAATGTACCTGTTTGCGACCTTGTTTTGCAAATATCATATTTTGTTGCTGCACTGATTGTTCCTTGAAGCCACCACTGTAATTCAGTTCAAATCTTGTCCTTGATTATCTGCGGCACTTACTATATTATGCACTTTTGTTCGGCGCTTTGTAAAAAAAGGTGTCTACGAAATGAATGAATGGAAATGTAAGATTAGTAGAGGTAGTCATTATGGTATAGTTGAAGTGGTAATAATTGTTGAACGATTATACCATATGTATGGTAAGTAAGTAAGTAAGTAAGTAAGTAAGTAAGTAAGTAAGTAAGTAAGTAAGACTTTATTTATATAGCACATTTCATACAAGAATTGCAGCAATTGTATCAAATGCTGCACTGAGATCTAACAGGATAAGGATAGAGACTTTATTTGCATCAGAGTTTAGTCTGAGGTCGCTAATTATTTTGGTGAGAGCAGTTTCAGTACTGTGATATTTCCTGAAACCTGACTGCGAGACTTCCAGGATGTTATTTTCTTCAAGAAAAGAATTTAATTGGACTAAAACTATCTTTTCCAGTACTTTACTAATAAATGGAAGGTTTGATATTGGTCTGTAATTTGCAAGTAGACTGTTATCCAATTTGGGTTTCTTTAATAGGGGCTTTACAACAGCTGTTTTGAAGGCATCTGGGAAAACGCCAGTTCTAAGGGATGTGTTTATAATCTCTAGCACCGGACCTGAGACACTATCAAACACTCTCTTAAAGAATGTTGTGGGTATAGGATCAATATCTGAGGTTGTGGAGTTAGATTCGCTGACAATTTTGGAAAGTTCACTAAGTGTGATACAGGTAAATGTGCTCATGGTTATGTTGCAGAATCTACTGATGTCAGTTTCGACCCCACTATTAATAATACTAGCTCTGATCAAAGTTATTTTGTTTGAAGAACAAAGCAAGCTCTTCACATTTAACTACTGAGGATGGAGGTGGAGCAGGGACAGTGTTTAGCAGCTGGTCAATGGTGGAGAAAAGAACTCTGGAATTTCTGGCATTTTCTGTAATAATGTTGGAGAAATATTCTCTCCTTGCTAGACGGATGGTTTTGTTATAGGTGGTTAGTGTATCTTTGTAGATATTGTAGTGGGTAGTGATCTTTGTTTTCCTCCATTTTCTCTCTGCTGCACGGCATTTTCTTTTTGTTTCACTAACATTTTTATTTCTCAGCCATGGGGAGGTTCTGGTAGTCCTGCTTATTGTTGTAAGACACTCGGAGAAGGAGGCGTATACTAGTTTGTCTAGCAGTAGGATGGCAGGGTACTACTAGTGTTCTACTGTACTAACGGGGAAAGGGCTCTGCAAAATCTATAAAGCCTGGAGGTCATCTCCTGCTGAATGTGGACAGGCCTCGGGTTAAGGGCAGATGTCTCTTGTCTCCGAGGCGACAGAAACCAGGTCAGCTGATTAGGTATCAGTGAGTTCCCTCGGGGTGGAAACGTATACTATGAACTCGTACTACCTGTTTGTGCCTACGACAGAGAGGGGCATGGAACTGCAACACTGTCCAACTCAAGGGAAGTTTGAGATGCGTTCTTTTTCATGTACACAATGCAACATTGGAGAAGTGTTTCCAGTAATTTGGCAACAAAAGTATTTATTGTCAGAGTACTACTGTTGATATTCCCTTAAAAGTCAACTTTTTCTTCCATAAGGCTTGTACTTTTTTCTAGTTGAATTATAGAAGGTCTAGGGGTGAAGTAGATGAATGTGTAACATTATCTCAGTTCCTATTCTACACATTAATCATTCATAGAATTACCTGGAGTAATGTGCCAGTTACAAAGTAGTGCAGTGGTGCCAAGGTTGATATGAGAGTGAGACACTACTGGAGATAAGGGCTTTTGTCATTGAGCAAACACAGGACTAAAAAAAAGACAGACACACACGCCTGCACGCACCAATACACAAAAAACCAAGCAACATCAAAACGTACACAGGCCAGCACAAGGAACAACATATGTATGAGAGGCCGTATAGGCCTTAATTCATACTTGATCTCACATACACGCCATGACCTCACATATATACCATCATACTCTCACATATATACCATTATACTCTCACGTATATACCATTATACTCTCACATATACACCATTATACTCTCACATACACGCCATGACCTCACATATATACCATCATACTCTCACATATACACCATTATTCTCTCACATATACACCATTATACTCTCACATATATACCATTATACTCTCACATATATACCATTATACTCTCACATACATACCATTATACTCTCACATATACACTATTATACACTCACATATACACCATTATACTCTCACATATACACCATTATACTCTCACATATACACCATTATACTCTCACATATACACCATTATACTCTCACATATACACCATTATACTCTTGCACATAAACTGGCATACTCTCTTACACACACAAAAATACCGTCTTATATGCACCATCATAATAAAGTATGACAATATATGTAAGAGACAAATAGTATGTGTGAAACAGAAAGTTATTATATGTAAGAGAATAACAGGATGTGTAAGAGAGAATACTTATCTATGTGAGAGAGAATACTTGTCTATGTGAGAGAGAATACTTGTGTATGTGAGAGAGAATACTTGTCTATGTGAGAGAGAATACTTGTCTATGTGAGAGAGAATACTTGTCTATGTGAGAGAGAATACTTGTCTATGTGAGAGAGAATACTTGTCTATATGAGAGAGAATATATGTGAAAGTATAATGGTATATACGTGAGAGAATAATGGTATATATGTGAAAGTATAATGGTATATATGTGAGGTCATGGCGTGTATGTGAGAGTATAATGGTGTATATGTGAGAGTATAATGGTATATACGTGAGAGTATAATGGTATATATGTGAGAGTATAATGGTATATATGTGAGGTCATGGCATGTATGTGAGACCAAGTATGAATTATGGCCTATACGGCCTCTCATAGCATACACCTCTTACACACACACACACCCTTATACACAACCACACACACACGTTGTGCGCTGCATATTTTTCCCCTGACTCAGCAGGGAGGAGGGCATCGGTTTCAGTTCCCTGTCTCTGTCACACAGGACATTCACTACGAGTGTGTGTGTGTGTGTGTGTGTGTTTGAGTGCTTGAGCTTACAGGGGTGTGTCGGTGGCGCCCTGCCCCTCTTGGCCAGCTCTTCCATTGGTCCACTGTCTCTCCCTCTCTCTGTCTGTACACACATCAACACACTCACTCACACACACATGCACAGAATGCAGCTGGCTAAGGGGAACACAAGGCCATAGGTGGAGGAAGCACAGCCAGGCCAGCTGCAGTGTACCCACTTAACCTGGCTAAGGCTAACATGCTAGCTAACAATTTACTTGCTAACAGCTGCTAACACATACTGTAACACTTACTGCCAGGGGTGGTTCTAGGAGGGGGGGGGGGGGGGGGGGCAAGGAGGAGGGGGGGCAGGGGGGGGCAGTGCCTCTGTGACAACAATCTTGGACCCCCTTGTGGCCCCCCTAAATGTAAAGCCTGAATAATTAATAAACATGGTATTTTCCCTGTTAATGCCTGCAATGCTGTGAAGAAAGATGACAACCATAATGCTTAATGGAACTGGCCCCTCTATGAGTACAACTGGCCCCAGCTTGGCCTGCCCCCGTTGAAATGGTCTAGAACCTCACCTGCTTTCTGCAGATGTGTTTCACTGCAGTTCATTTTACTTCTAGTCCTCTTATTCCATGCAAAGTAACTAGTCACAACAAAGTTGCAGTCAAAGATTTTTGATAATGACAAATGTGTAAAGATTTCTCGAGAATGAAGTACAGTCTGTTAATACCAGTAATACTGAATGGCTAAAAGGTAAATGACAATAATAACCAAGAGCACAAAGGGGAACAGGACAAGAAACAACAGAAAGACGGGATGGCAGGAGAACAAATGGCCAGGAAGTCATTTAATCAATTGAGAGTGACAGTCATGCGCATCTGCCTGTCTGTCTCCCTGCTTATTTGTCTACCATTTAGCCTGTCTACCATTTAGCCTGTTTGTCAGCCTACCCTTCTGCCACCTAATTAGCCATCCAGATCAGACAGCCAGGCAGTCAGTCAGTCAGTCTTTGGTACTCAGCCACTAGAGAAGGCTACACTACTCCGAGATATGTAGTCATAGCAACTGAGGACCTCTGGGAGTGTAGGCCCCTCATGTAAGAGTCTTGTTGTGTGTCACACACTACATGTTTTGTCTTCACGCCTGTTGAGATCCATTCACAAGGTAGCCATTACAGACAAAAAAAAACGAAGGGGTCTATTTCACTCTCGAAAAACAAACTTCTGATTACACGAAGTGGATCTGTTACGGTCTCTGAAGGTTGAACAAGTTAACAAATTCAAACATACACAGATGCATTGTAAGACAATATAATTGGCATAACTTGGCTGGTCAGAGTTTTATCACAGAAGGGTCAAAGTTCACCTCCAATCCTATGAAACAAGTGTCCAGATTCATTTTTGTGTAGCTGACGATCACGCTTTTCTGTGCTGACACAAAGACACACACACACACAAAACTAGCTTGTCAATACAGATAGTGGGGTTCAAGGGTGAGCGTCAGAAATGCTGGCAAAGCAGATTTCTCAGGTAATGGTGACTGAGTAAAGGTAAAAGTGTCCAGGCATACACACTTGCGTGCCCTTGTGCACACACACGTCCACACCCATATTCACAGAAAACGAAACTTGTCAATTTATTTTGCTCAGTTTACACAGCAATTGTAATTTAGGGCTACAGTAGATTCCCTTTCATGATTTCCCATTAATTCTCTTATGTCCGCTCCTGTTTCTTCTTGGTTTGTAGATGACAACATTACCTCCTAAAATTACTGACTTGTAGGAGAGTACAATAGAGGATTCACACCAGAGACTCGATCGCACCACATGCCTCCCAGAAAAAGATGTGTGTGCGCACATGCTTGCATGGGCTTGTGTGTGTGTGTGTGTGTGTGTGCATGTCGTGTGATCTGGAGAAGCACAAACGGAGCTCGGGGGGTTGCTTGATGCAGAGCGACGGAGTGCACCACCATCACACATCGGAGCGTGCGAGAGTGTGTGTGTGAGAGTGTGTGAGTGTGTGAGTGAGTGTGTGTGTGTGTGTGCGTTGCTCACCGAACTTCAGAGCAAAAAGCAGCACCTGAGGGATTAAGCCAACATTCTTGAGTCAGGGGCAGCAAGTGGAGAAGGCAGGGGAGGCAGGTCTTTGATCTCCCACTAGGACCATACAACCCTCCGAGAAGGGAGGCTACATAACGTACGCCCGGCAACACTGAACACACAAGCTGCGTGTTCGAGCACAGTACTGTTTAGCATGTATGCCGTGTGCACATGCACACGGCATACATGCACACGTGCACACGACGGACGCAGATTTAGGCACGTACGCATGGCATGCACGTACGGTATCACATGCTTGCAAAATCATATCCAATGCACTCACTCGAACGCACGCACACACACAAACATGACACGGACACGGTTCGCAACCGACGTGCACGCGCACAGGCACAGTCTCGGAGTGGCTCTTTACTGTACATCCAAAACGCTTACACGGGTCGATTCAGCTCTTTATACTCCCCTTTACACACACACACACACACACACACAAACACACACAAATACACCCCCATCTCCACGGACAGACTCCAGAAGGCTGTCAGCTGTCTGTGGCCTCTGACACTCTGGCGCTCAGGTAATTGTGCCGGAGGGAAAGGGGGGACAAAGCAGCACTCCGCTCTCAGCTTAATCCGACAGTGAGACTGACATCAGCTATAACACTGGGATTAGAAGGGTTTTTCTGCAAGGTATTAGGAGACCGAAATGTGCTACTAGAACACATTTTTTTTCTCCTCCAGCACCTTGGCTCACTCTCTGGCGCTCTGCCTCAGAGACGCATCTCCGGCGCTCTGCCTCGGAGATGCATCTCCGGCGCTCTGCCTCGGAGATGCGTCTCCGGCGCTCTGCCTCGGAGATGCGTCTCCGGCGCTCTGCCTCGGAGATGCGTCTCCCTTCATCTCTCTGTTTTTCTCTCTCCGTTTGTCACCTTGTTGGCCCCGTTTCCTTCCTCCTCTTTCTTTAAAGGTCTTCTTTTTGTTTCTCTCAAGTTCTTTTATTTCTCTGTCTGTTTTTATCCATACATCCATCCTTTCTTTTTGCCATCTTTCTGCCATCCTCTTCATTTTGTCATCCTCTTTCCTTTTGTTGAGGTTTTACTTCACGTGTAAGGGTGAGGAAGAGGTAATGGTTCTACAAAAGTGTAGGCCACGGGAACTAGGGAATGTAGGCAGCACAGGTCACATGGTACAGAGGACAATTTCAGACTCGTGCCGACAGCCCAGGTGCTCTCTCTCACACACACACATGCACACAGTGAGTTCATGCAAATCCCAGGTGTACACTTTGTGCACACAAAGAGATACACGCTCAGAACAGGTGCTCAGATACACACACACACACATCGTGTGTGTGTCGTGAACACGCACACATACACACACGTACACACACACAAACAATGCACACACACAGCCCCTGATGCTCATGCCAGCCTTCCACGCGCTCCTTGTGACAGTGGCACAGCAAACGGTGTGATGTCTGAGACAGAGGACAGGGGACAGGGAATGGACAGAATACACAACGTAAAAGGCCCACCAGACGGCACCGCTGACAGAAATAGTGTGTGTGCCTTTGTGTGTGTGTGCGTGTACAGTATGTGTGTTTGTTGTGTGTGTGTCCTTCGTTCCTTGGTTCCCTGCCAACAAGTTCTGCCGAAAGACACAAATGAGGCGTAGTCATCTTTGTACGACCTTGTTCTTTGTTTTCTAGGTAAAACCCAGATTGCTTCCCATGGCGGATGGGAATTATGACTGCTTCTTTTTGCTGGAATACAAAAGACAAATAGTGCTACACTGAGAATAAACAAGCTACGTTTGAATTTCCCAGAAATGGAGGTTTGCTGAATAACAATGTTGAAATTGGTCACCGACAATTTTCGACAATTCGTTTTTTGATGGTTTGGAATGTCCAACTTGCTTCCGTTTGCCAGGAGGAGGAGGAAGAGGAGGATGATTGCACGAGTTCTGGGATGAATAGCCGACCATCACATTCAGCAGAACTACAGGTTAAAATAACTATTTAAATTTAGTTATTTATTAAAGGATTTATATTCCATTTAGGCCTATATATTTACATTACAATTCTTAAATAAAGATACACTGGCTAGGTTATTACCTAATGTCTTATTTTATCAGTAACGTAGTGTGCCCACAAAAAAATCTTTATTTTGTATTTTATTTTGATCCCAAATACTTGGGATACTATATCTCAAAATGCAACATCCCCAAAGATGAGGTGTCATCCTATCGAGCAGCCTCGTCCTTTCTAGTTATTCTCCTACAACTCCCAGAGGGCCGTGCTAGCGTCAACCTTGGTTATGTAAGCAAGGGCCTTGTCAGCAGAGCTAACAGTGTACACACCCACCCAAGTTGTTTGCATGCTGCGTATAGCCTCACCGTCATTAGCTAATGCTGCATGACTTAAGGCAGGTCTGCTGATTTCCACAGTGGTACGATGGGCCCAAACCTAAAGCCTGTTGTGACTTCATGTCCCCTGGGGGGGGGGGGGGGGGGGCTTTATGAAGTTGCCAACTGCAAATCTCTTATACCAACCTATTCCATTCCCCATTGTTGATCTAGTACACTAGTAGTACTGTATAGCATAGGGTCGTATTTGAAGAAGGAACCTAAGCTTTTATTTTGTTTTGTCAGATGACCTCATAGTTGTAGGGTTGTTGGCTGAGAAGGTCATCTCTGAGAGTGTGTGTGTGTATGACTCAGATATTGACTCCATGGCCTCTCTAAATCCAACAGATAAGCCCTGTCAGTGTGTGGAGGTACAGGTGGATCCAGACACACACAAACACTCTCACACAAACACACACACACACACACAGCCCATACAGATGAAGCAAGACAGAAGGTCAAGGAGTTCAACATGCAATCTCACACATCTACACGTACGTACATCTCTGCAGACACTTTGGACAGTACACACTGAAATGAACACCCACACACATGCTCCCCCGATCCGGCACACACAACAGAGACACCTCGGGAGCCCATACATGATTAAAGACAGAAAGTAGGTCAGCCGAGACGAAAGACGAAAGGAGAAATGACTGCACAGCCCAAACTGAAAAGATTCTCCACACACACACAAACACAAGCACAGCCCTCGCAAATTATTGTAGCAGCACGTGGAGGCTGAGGGCATTATTTTCGACAAACCGCTGTGGGCCAAAGGGGCTTCCAAAGTGATTGTGGCAGAACAGATCGGCCCCTCAACCCCCCCCCCACCCCACCCCCTCCTCCCAGGTAACCATTTACCTGTGGCGCTGTACAGAACAGAGCCGTTCCCTTGGCAACAATGTAACAATACGACAAATATGTCAGACCCCAACTACCCAGGAAGACCTTTTGAAAGGAAATGACTGGGGATAACTGGAACCCAAGGAAGCCAGCTTCAGTCCCGCCCACGGTTAACTGTGATTAGAGCGACGTCGGGAGAGTGTCTGGTAAATTGAACAAAGTCAAAAGCCAGGGTGAGTGAATCCTCTTCCACCACGCTGATTAGACGTGATCGTGGAGAGATTTGCCTTTGTGCTGGTGTATTACTTTGCGGGACACATTTGGGGTAGATAACTAAGAAGTCACCCGGGTCCAAGAGGGCATAGTGGCGGTAAATGTCTCCATTTTGGAGTCTTTGTTCCTCAGTCCAGGAATTAGTAAACAACAGTAAATGAGCACATTTTTTCTATTTTATTAAAACGTTTTTGTAGATTTCCATGAGTCTTACTTTGCACACCGACTACAGTGAAAAACTAATTTAGCAAATAGTCAAGAGTCCAGGAACGGGTAAGACCTTCCATTGCGAAACTTTGCCTTGGTTTGAAGATTAAACCATCAACAACAACAACGATAACACCAAAAAGCACACACACACAATCCCCCAAAATGGAACAAGAGATTGGGAAATGTTACTACTGATGCTGTTGATCACGCGCTACACTTGGCAAACAAAAAGCATAATCTCGCAGATCCTTAGAGGAGAAAGTGGAGCGGTAACACGCTAATCCAGCAACCTCTTAGCTGCTTGTGCAAGGTCTGTCTCACAGGATGTACTCCGTTCCACATCAGCTGTCTTCCGAGGCAGCTCTACCTTTTAATTCGGATTCTCAAGTTAGCTGTCCTTTTTTTCCTCTCCGAGATCCATTGCTCTATTGAAAAACCATGAACATTTACTTTTACATTAAGTTTCAAGGCTTCTCTCAGTATGTCAAAGAATCTGAACAACATGAAAATAATATTAGGCTACTGGGCTGAAGGGCGATTCACTGTAAATTGGATGGAGATGGTTGTGTGTGTTCTTGTGGGTTTTAATAGATGACTCAGAGCACTGGACTGATTGAAAGATGTATGACTTTGCTATCAGTCCTAATCTCTCCACCGTCTCTAACTTCTCAAGTCATCTTCAGACCTAACTTTGGTTTTCCGTGTGTGTATGCTGTATACACATGCTGTACAGTAACCCCCCCACACCCCCACCCCACCCCCACCCCCCGCCAGCACACACACACACATCCACCTGAGTTCCCACTTAGACGTAATGCAAGTGGTGGCCGGAGCCTTTAAAAGGCCTTTATTAGTCACCCCTCAGTGGTAGTGCACATTGTCAAGCGGCCAACTTCCCTCCCCTTTATGTCTTTCCCTCTTCTCCGTCCTCTCTCTCTCTCTCCCTCCCTCTCTTCTCCGTCCTCTCTCTCTCTCTCTCTCCCTCCCTCTCTTCTCCGTCCTCTCTCTCTCTCTCCCTCCCTCTCTCCCTCCCTCTCTCTCTCTCTCTCTCTCTCTCTCTCTCTCTCTCTCTCTCTCTCTCTCTCTCTCTCTCTCTCTCTCTCTCTCTCTCTCACTGGGCAGATCACATTCACAGCCAAGGTGGCATGCAGGGCTAGCCTCTAGCTGAGCTAATGGCACGTCATGTAGCATTAGCCAACATGCCCAGGCTCGTGCGTTAAACCGCCTGTGACATGGAGGGGAGAGAAAAAACTGCAAAAAAACTTGCAAGCATACAAATCGGAACGGTGAAACGTCACTTCCTCTCGTCCTTTCCAAGATTTTCTCAAGCAAGAGCATGGAATTCCATTCCCCCTTAAACTTGTTTTGTAACACGCACTGACTACAATGGCAAAGTAGGTCCTGTGAAATAAACGAATTAACGTGTTGTATGTATAAAAAAAAACGTGTCGAACATCATTCCTCGTAGCCCCTCCTTCATTGTTGAGAACCCATCCAGCCATGACGTCCAAGACCCAGCAGACAACTCCGACTTGTGGCTGAGGGACTTTCCGCGATGAGGTCAGCCAAAGCATATTGATTTTCTTTTACTACTCTCCAGTCAATAGGGCTTTCCATGATGCTGGACTCAAACAGCTCTCCGCCTGCAGATCCTGACAAAACAAACAAAACACCTGAGACCAAAAGTGGTCTCAGGTGTATAATACGACAAGCTACCATTCCAAGATGTCTGACTAGGGTACTTGTTCTGGTTAGGGTAGAAAGGTAAACTCAGGGACCCCTTGTCGTCATAGTCCCCGTTCCAGAGTCCTCCGATGCAGGTCGGTTCCCAGGAGGTGGGGCCATGTGCTAGCGTTGTAAGTAGGCACAACTTGGGCCTCACTACATGCATGAGTGTTTGTGTTAGGTGTGTGTGTGGGGGTAACACTTGACCTTAACTGTACAAACTAACAACACAGTTGCTACAAAGACATGACAATGTCATTTCCTTAAATAATGCAGTACATGTTAGACTAGTCACTTTAAGTCTGTGATATTACAACATATACACAGTGATATCAACGTATTGCCATGATGGAAGTGCTTATGTTAATTCATGTGCATTGTCCCTTCTTAAAATAAATAACCATTAAATTGTAAAACCATGTAGTTAACTCCATATCAGTTATTAATGTAGCTACAATGTTAATAGCATTTAATGTACCCTGTAAAGTACTCTGAGTGGGGCTTGTGCGTGTCAGTCCTGTGTGTCTTGTTGCATGTGCATGTGTGTCAGGAATGTACAGTTTGTGCGTGCGACTGTGCACTCGTGTATGTCAGAAAAAGGTGTGCGTGTGTGTCTTGGCACACTGAGCACATCCATGGAAGTAGGTCCTCTAGCTGGACGACAGGCCGAGACAGGGTCGATACGAAGGGGGGCTCCAGACTAACCTCATCCATCTGTGTCGGGACTCATCCGTCCCACGATCGCCTCACATTCACTTAAAACTCTCACCCACTCTCTATCGCTCTGTCAGTCTGCTGTGACAGCGCCTATGTATACCTAGCAGAGGCACAGCATGTCTCTAGAAAGGCCTGTCTGGCTCCGAGTCGACCTTTTCTAGTCCGCCACAAAGGATATGTTGTGTATTTGGAGGGGTAGAGAAAAGAGGAGGAGATACAGAACTAGGGGCACTCGAGGAGATCTCGTAGGATGAGCAAGTGGAGCGGCTTTCTCTTGATAGGGACAGAGAGACAGACAGCAGAGGAGGGAGGCGCAGAGAGAGCAAAAGGGGGAAAGCGAGAGAGACAGGGAGAGAGCGAATGGGAGAGAGCAAAAGAGGCAGAGAGAGTGCCACTCTACTAAACTGGCACTCCTCGATAGCAGCAGCATCAACTGGAATCTAAGGCGAGTGTGGGAGACAGAAATGGGACATCCTTTTAGCGACACTCACATCTCATCCTCACATCCAGTGTTTTACTCAACCTCTCTCCGTCTAAATCCTTGCTAGCTTCATTCTGGAAGCCCCATGAAAACGTCAGGGGAGTAGCATGCCAGTCAAGTCAGTAAGCCAAGCCGTCAATCAGCAAGATAACCAGCCAACAAGCAAGGCAACCTAGTCGGCCAACCAACAAGCCTCTAATCGAACTAATGGGTCAACCAGCTGACCAAATCCACAGGGCCAAGCAGTCAGAGCTTCAACCAGCCAAGAAATGACTTCAACCCACTGATGCCCTTTTAAGTACAGTCTTGTGGTGAAAAGGGCCTTGATTCCATCCTCAAAATAGTTTCTCCACACAAGACAGCAGACAGACAGGGTGCTACTCCACAGCGGCCAACAGCTCACCCTCTGACCACCGGTCGACACGGGACGACGCCAGGAAGCGTGCAGCTCTGTCAGGGGCTCGCGTGTGCGTTTCACCCACATCTTGGAGAAGACCAACAACAAGAAAACGCAGGGAGCCGGTAGCCAACAACAACAGTGTGCAGGGGTTGGCTTTTAGCGATTTGCGACGTCCGTTTGTATCACTGGCGTTTTTCCTGTTATTGAATTCCTCTCTCCGCGCATATCCTTGGCGGGCGAGGGTTGGAGGCATTGTTGACACCCTCGCTCAGTCCTCTCCTGTGCCAGGGCTGCGCAGGCTTGGATGTGTCCCGCCTTCACCACCCTCGGCGGACAGACAGGAAGAGCATACGAGGCACTGTCGTCTTCCGGCTTCCAACTCGACCTCCTACCCCTCCACTGTTTCTCTCTCACATTGCCGGATGGTTTTGTTCCAGTCAGTCAACATGAGAGGAGAGGGTTCAAAATACTTGAATGACTTTTACACGATAATCTGTAAAATTTGATTGTCAAATCTTGCTCGTAGCATAATACAGTAGTACAAATATTTTTGGAGATTGGATATCTTTGGAAAAAGGGTAAAGCCAACTTGGTGTGTGAAATTGATACCAGGCATCATATACTTTTGACACTATTAATCCTCTAGTATGCAGCGTACAATAGAATTCTTTGAAGTTACTCCTCCCTTGGTGGTTTAAACTTACATTTAATCCATAATATCACAAACGTGATCCAACCTCTTTTTCATCTGAATGTGATTTTTTTTTTTAATCAGTCAGCTATGGCAGAGTGAAAAGAACAAATTAGAATATTGCTATATTATAGGCAGAAGGAACACAATTAACGTTCAAACAGCTAAAGAAAGACTTTGATGTGTCAAGTCTGAGAACTAGACATAGTCCAAGTCTGTTCAACTGGGCATTTTAAAGTCAAGTTTTACCTCAAAGTACTTTCAAGCTTTCCATTCGTGGCTAAACTATAGAGTCGCTATAGATCAAATACATCATTTGATTAAAAGTAAAATATGGTTTGCTCCTGTGGCAACTTTGCATCAACTGCTTCAACTTCAAACTTCAAACTGCCTGATATTAAAGTCAGTGGTATGACGAAGAAGCCATGATGGATCAAGTTGAGGAGAACAGTTTCCATTTTTCTAATGGTTGTTGAGGCACACAGGCCAACATCGATCCAAGAGAGCGATGCAAGCTCTCACTCCCTCCCTCCCTCCACCTCTCTCTCTAGCTCTATCACTCTCTCTGCCATTTACACACACCATAGTGAAGGACAAAGATTGACTGGTCCTTTCAGGATTTCAGGATTGATTTCGGTTCTACTCTCACACACCACGTTCATCCGACCTGCACCACACATGCATAAACACTGGGACACAATTCCAACAACAGCAACACCTCCTTTCGCTGAAATCAGTGAACTGAATGTTCAACGTCTGCATTTGGCACCGGTGACACTGCAGTCAGTAAACATTAGACAAACCCTCCCATGATGTTCCCAACAAATGAAGAGCCAGACTTACAACCTACAGAGGTATTCACATTCATCTGACTCCTTCTTTGGATCGGGTCCAAAAGTGGTCACCACCCCGATTTTGGTCGCAGACTCACCGTTGAAAAGATTGAGGGAAAGTTGTTGGAAAAAGAATCTCGAGATACTTAACACAAGTATGGACGTCAATGTGGGTTTACATGAAGAGGGAAGCCCTGACACGACGGACGACCGGTTTTCATCACTTTTGCTCAAAAGAAAAGAGAAAGGAAGTCTCTAAGGCAGCGCTGTGGCAGGTTGAGTCGGTGTGCGCACACGGGTGTCGTTGAATCACCGCGGCCGTGAATAGGGGTGGATGAAAGGAGCGAGAGATTAAAAGGTCTCCCGCATTTTTCCGGCGTCTCTCTCTCTCTCTCTCTCTTGCAGAAATTCTCCTACACACACTCCCTCTCTCTTTAATAGCATTACCCTCTGCCCTCGCTCTCCTCCTTGTTCTTTAATACCCCCTTCACTCTACCTCCCACTTTGTTCCTGCCCTTCCCTCCTGTTCCTTTTTCTCTCCCTCTCTCTCCCTCCCTCCCTCTCTCTCCCTCCCCCTCTCTCGCTCTGTCCATCCCCAGCATAATACTGCAGAAATTACACCCTTCCAGAGAGAAGGGAAGAGAAAGAGATGGAGAGACAGTCAGACAGACACGGAGGGAGGGGTAGAGAGAGAGACGGAGAGAGAGCCATACTACAGTTAGAGACAGAGACAGAAAGAGAGAGATGCAGAGACACAAAGAGAGAGACAGAGAAACAAAGAAACGGAGAGATAGAGACAGAGCTAGAAAGAGAGAGACTACACGGAAAGGCAAGACAGGCAAACAAGTAAAAAGAGAGACTATTCACAAGAGCTAGGAGGACAGGGAAAGAGAGAGAGAGAGAGAGAGAGAGAGAGAGAGAGAGAGAGAGAGAGAGAGAGAGAGAGAGAGAGGAGAAAGAGAATAGAACAATGTTAGATTGATAGTCTTATTGGAGTAGCCGAGCAACGTGGCTTGGCAAGGGCCCTCTAACACACTCATGCATACCTCTGAGGGTGTGGGTGTGTGTGAGGGAGAGCATTCCGTGCCTGTGTGTTTGGGGGAGTGTGTGGGTGTAGGTGTCCGTGTGCATGTGAGTTAGTACCCTGTGTGTGTGTGTGTGTGTTTGTGTGTGTGTGCGTGCGTGCTTGGATCGCTCATATGCGTGCACTTGTGTGTTTGTTCTCGTGTGGATGTTCACCAAGGCATCTGGAATGCTGAAACTCGCTCTGCAGTGTACTCTAAAGGTTGAAACCAGGTAGTGTGGCCCCACCCATTCTCTGTGTGCACACACCCAGATTAGATGTTGGTTGATGTCCAGATCCCGTCCCACAGCCAGCACGAAGACATGCAGCCGGTGCTTTTGGGTATCGTAGATGTGTGTCCTACTTCCTCTGCTCTCTCACTCGACCGTGAAAGACAAGCCCAACCTAAATACCTGGAAATCTCCTTCCCCTTCTCTGAAAGGTAGCACTACGAGCACAGCTTCAGCGACGGCATTTGACCTCTCATTCACAGTGAAAGTCAGCGAGGAAAACCAAGAAAGAGAGAAAGAGCGAAAACAAAAGAGGGGAACGAGGAATGTTCCAGTGATGAAGTACTCAGCAGCAGGTGTGTGTGTGTGCGGGCGTGCGTGTGAGTGAGTGAGTGCGTGCTCGTCTGAACATTTGCGTGCAAGTCCGTTTGTGTGTGTGTGCGTGAACGTATTATATGTGTGTGCATGCGTCACATTCTGACAAATGAGCCGAGCAGACTAGAATGCCTTGTGATTAGGACACATTGGCTCCTAATTGCCTCTCATTAGCATTTAAAAGTGAGTGGATGAGAGAAGGAATTGAAGGAGGGGAGGTCCAACGAAACGGCTCGCTCACGGTCATGTGACCACGGCAATCTACGACGGGATCAGCATCATTATCGTCAAACAAAGCTTGCTCTGATGACGACAAAAGCTAACTGATAGTGACTTCAACTGAGGAAAAT
Source organism: Osmerus eperlanus (assembly GCF_963692335.1). Taxonomy (NCBI): domain Eukaryota; kingdom Metazoa; phylum Chordata; class Actinopteri; order Osmeriformes; family Osmeridae; genus Osmerus; species Osmerus eperlanus. The sequence goes on from NC_085037.1 coordinate 3,932,223, forward strand.
CCAAGTCTATATGAATTATATATTTAAAATACACATATATATATAACTATTCATGTACTAAACCTTCATCACCTATAAACACATTTTATCATATCACTTTGATAGAACTGAAATACAGTAGGAGTGGCTCTGAGCCAACAGACTGCAGTTGAGATTTACCTTTAAATGTGCAGAGAGAGAGAGAGAGAGAGAGAGAGAGAGAGAGAGAGAGAGAGAGAGAGAGAGAGAGAGAGAGAGAGAGAGAGAGAGAGAGAGAGAGAGAGAGAGAGAGAGAGAGAGAGAGAGAGAGAGAACATCTCCAGACCTGTCCTGTAGGGGTTTGACAGACTGCCAATTCAAATCAAACCACACTCCTGCTACTAACTTGACTGTAAATACTATGGCCCTGATTGGCCCATATAAAAAGAAATCACTCTGTGCTACAGGGGCTGCAGGCTCAAAGTGTGACATATGCAAAATCTGGCACATGAGACAAGTCATTGTGGACGTTATGTAAACTGTTTTTATAGTCTCTCTACTATAGGCTAGGTGTAACAAGGTGGTAGGCTTACGTACATAAGCAACAAGTACTTCGGAAATAATGTGGTATGACATTTTCTTCTATAGCTTACCCAAGATGTTATTATTAAATATGTCCATGATATCCAAACTCCAAATGAGTTTCAGTAATTGATAAATATATCTATTTTGGCAACACTAAAACCCAGTTTGTAAAGATATAGCCTAACCTACAACATTAAACATGCAAAGTCATATTTGACAGCTGTTTGAGTTTGGGGGAATAGTTATGCGGACTCTGACGACTTACGATGCATAGTCTACTGCAATTCCGGAGTGTAAACACAGTAAAAATAGCCAGCTATCACAGGGTTCCCTACGGTCCCGTTATATAATCAGCAGGGTTTGGATGGGTGACATCACGGGTAGTCCACTGGCCGCACAAACCCAATATCCTTTACAACCTAGCGTAAATGAAAACCGATTGTGTAGTTATATTTAAACAACCGCAAGGCATGCAATACATTGTGTAGGTGTTTTTAGAAACATCGAACGAATTTACTGGACTGTGGTTAATTGTTCATCGTGTCTTTTCCCATGTCAAAAACACTTCCGCGATGCAGAAATGTTGATAAAATTAGCTTTGACAACCCGTGTCAGTTCGAGTTCTAGTGACGGATAGAAAGGTATACACTTATGGTTCTGCTACTATTTAAAGTAGATCATAGTTGCAAAAATTGACTGTCAAAAGAAAGTGTTCTCTACATGCGGCGCCGTTCCTTTGCAGAGTGGCGCAGTTACTGCGAGTAGCGCGCTTGTCCGACACCCAGCTTGCCAGTGTACGTACTCCTTGCTCGGTTTCAATTTTGCGAAACCACCGCTCTCTTCTGTCGCACTTTAATATTACTTTGCATTTTCACTTACAAATGACAAGTGTACGAGAGTACACGTCAAAACACCCGTGTATGCTTATGGCACAACAAAATTAGGTCAGAGTACGAAGTAAACATTTTCAAAGGCTTTGGAATAAACCAGCGCGTCTGCGCGACCCTGCCTAGTTACAGCCATTTTCTAACCAGAGCTCAACAAGAAAAAGTAACAGCGTAAATGGAGTGGCAGTGGCCGGCGGTAACAGTTGCATAGGACAGACAATATGACTTACTGTAAGGTGTAATGGGCTGGTGACTGTGCCTCTCCTTGTTGCCAGGGCTCCCCTGCTCTGCTCCTGCGCTGACGATGGAATCGTCTCTCCTCGTAATGATGTCTGCAGCGCCGAGCTAATAGCTCTATCGCTCTGTGCCCCCACCTCCGAAGAGAAAGGGAGGGAGATAGTGCGTGCCTGCGTGCCTGCGTGCCTGGGTGTGTGTATGAATGTGTAGTACAAATATGGAGCAGTTGGCAGGCTGAGGTGGCTGCCGTGTTCTGCACACTATGCAAAAGAAGGAGAAGCAATTAGCCAACTCACAGGAATAAAAACCGAACAAAGTTCAAACTCCAGCAAATCAATGTTTGTCCGACGGTTCATTCACAATTCAGAGTAGGCCTACATTGGGATTTACAGAGAAACTCAAATGAGAGATTCTGACTTCAAATTGCTGGTCCAGGAAACGTCCTATACATATCCTTATCCTGTCATGACAATGAGATGTATATTATGGTAGTATTTATATGCCACTTCATGATTGTTTTAACCTTCCTTAATCCCTTTTAGTACATTTGGGCCTGGCTACGACTCTCCCACAAAGCTACTGAAGAACCTAACAGTCAGCTGACAGCAACACTGTTGAGTCTCAAGATGCAGTTCCTGTTTCCCACTTAACCATACACTTACCAAAGTGTCTCATTTAGACCAACATCACGCAATACATTTAACTGTAGTCCATATAAGAAGTTATTCCGGAAGCTGGAAGAATGTTCTATTTAATATCTAATTTCAAGGTATACACCAGTTTACGTTATTGCAGAGACTGAAACTATCCTGCAACTTAAAATCACTTTTCTGTTGCTGGTCAAGACAAACCACGTTCTTGCTTGTTTGTGTTGTGCCATCTATACTGAGGAGTTGTACTAAAGGGGTACAGCTGAATGAGTTCAAGGTTTGAGACCAAGATCTCAGAGCTAAACCCATTGTTGTTTTTGAGTTGTCCTAGTTCTTTTCACCAGGCCTCTGGATATTTGGAGAAAAAATATTGACCAAATTCTGTTTAATCAGCAAATCCAATTTGTGGACTTTAGTAGTGCTCTTATGCTTTGTACTTGTACACAGAAAAACACAAATTGCTCTGAGAACCCCTTTCAGATTAATTTAGGGTACTTGTTTTTAAGAGGAAATTCTATGGTAAAAATACATATCTATTAGGCTACTGGCTAATTAACTCCCTTTGTGTAACAGTCATTTAAGGTGAGGGGTATTTCAGGTTTGTTATCAGCATCCTTGCTTGGTTGTTTCTTACAGCACAAGGAGATAAAAGTCTTTGAATCTTGAGAAGTTCACTGTGGAAATTAGGATATTCCATGACAAGTTTATACATTGAAAATAGCACCTTCGATTCTGCTTTAAATTATGAAAGATCTGCCAAACTGTTTTAAATTGGTTAGCAACAGGAGACAAAGGCAATCTGATCACACCACACCAGGGAAGGTAACTAGATTGTAGTGAATGTTTTGGCTTTCATGGGGTGCCCATATATCAAGACTTTCCCACCAAGAAATAAACCAGTCAAGCGTTACAGAATTTTCAAATTGCACATGACATCACACTGCTCCAAAACACACAAGCCCCTACTATTTTCAATTAATCCATCTAAAGTTCCTTACCTTACTGTAAACGCTCAGTTCTTATTAATTTTTTACAATAGTTAATTTGACATTATACAAAATGTATACTCCAATCAATTTACTATTGTTTCATGTACAATAAATCTGTTTCTCTTTAGAGGACTGTAACGTTAGTCAAAACCTTAGAAGTTTTAGAAATAATCAGGAAAGTTGACTGGTCAATTGAATATTAGGTTATTGGTGAAAAAAACAATTGGTTTGAGTTTCAAACGTGTGGAAATCCTAGGTACGCCTGCATGTGTACACCTTTTCCTGCACTACTTTCTTAAAAGCACCTACAGTGACTGTGCTTTCATTGAACGGTGCAGCACGACTCGCATCAGTAGGCCTGTGCAAGTTCAAGAACCAGAGTGACAGGAGATAGGAAGACTGCCCACTGCCATCTAGTCACTCTATAAGTGCTTCATTGTTTGGGGTTCTATTGTGGCATTGTCACATAGACAGAAACCGAGGAAGCCTCCTCACGTAGGAGAGAGAGAGAGAGAGAGACAGACGGACGGACGGAGGGAGACAGAGAGAAGAGAGAATGGGAGATAAAAAGGGAGAGCGAGAGAGATAGGCTAGTGTTACATTCCACATGTCTCAGTCCTTCCTGTTTGCATGGGTGCTTGAAAACGACGTGATATATCGTTTCACCACACCATATCACATTATACTTAGATGTGTGGTTGGCATGGAGAAGGGTCAGGGAGTTTGGCAGACATACAGAGGGGTAAGTAGAGTTTGTCCTCTTTACTCAGGTGTGACAGGTAAGTATCTATTGGATAATGCTGTAAGCTTTGTGTGTGTGAGTCTGTGGTCAGGTGGGATGAGCAACTCTCTATTGGAGAATGTAGTGTGATGGGCAAATTATTCAGCCAATCATCCCAGCCCATATAATAATGTGGTAATATGATACTATTTATTGCTCAGATACATCAAATAGGTCACCCTCCCTCCCCTGGGGGAATGAAATCGTTGACTTGTTCTCTGTGAATATCAACTTTGCATTATAACTTCTTATATTCACTTTTCACATTTGTCTGTTTGCGGTAAGCATTCTCTTTCAAAGCAGACTGACATTTTGGATTCCCCGACAATTGAACTTACCGTGTAATAAAACGTATACGTTAGTATACTGACCAGAAGACATTTCACACAACACACACACCCATTAGATCCACGGACATGTGGATCTGTCAACCATTGCCATATCCTTTAGAAAAAGAAGTATGTGTTGGTGTAAACTAATGTCAGTGTTGCATTTGTCATGCAGCGTAATCGTTGTACTCTTGGACAGAACATCTTGGGGATGTGGGCATTGCTTTTACGTATTACCTACTACACCCCCTGCTGGAGAAATCATGCAATGTTCACAACTTCAGAGCGACAGGAAGCATCTTCTTACAAGGATGTTTACACAGGAAGTCCAAACTTTTTTCCTTGTAGGTTTGCACTTGTCTTCTCCTATCTAATCAGGTTAGTGTTTCCTTGAAGAGGGCAGGAACGAACGTTGAATTGAATGAGTATTCAAACAGTGCCTTATTTTGTCAAATGCCATAGTAGCAAAGGACCCCCCCCCAAAATAAATAAATAAAAGAAGCACAATCAGCAACTATCTGTCAATTTAAACACATTCCAGATAGAATTGTGTTATTATGAAATTATTTTGTCTTTTGCAAAATACGAATGAAGTTTGACCAATCACTGAGTCTAACTGTAAAATATCTCAGGGGTAAGGACATCATTTTCAAGTTGGATTTCACTATAACTGTAACAGCACCTTTTCCACCAAATTGTATTTCTCTGCAAAACACCCGAGAACAAAAGACCCATGACAGGAGTTCTTAATCCCTGTATGACGAGACACCAATTTATCAACCCCTTTAGTACGTCCAGATTAGTCTAATCTTGAGACGCCCAAGAAGAGAGAGACAGAGAGTTACAAATCAGCTGTATCACAGTCAATCCTAGCCTGAAGCTAGTGAGAGCACACACACACACAGACACACACATGCTCACACATATGCTCACACGTATGCCCTCAGAGAGAGAGAAGGTGACAGCAAATGCTTTATGCATGAGATCAGCAGATCAGAAGGGACTTCCATATTGCTGTGTGAAGAGGGGTAAAGTGACATGAAGCAGAGATCTAAAGGGGTCTCATTCCTTTCGATTCCTTTCGATTCAGTTCTAGTCGGTGTGTGCGTGTGTTTGTGTGCGTGTGTTTCTCTGTGTGTGAGTGTGTGTTTGAGAGTGACCGTACAGAGGCCGAACTCACCGAAGGCCGAGCAACAGAGTGCAAATGTGAACTTAGGTTACAGTTGAGAAAATTATTCTGGACTGTTCTTTTGGTAAGTATTGCTTATTAATGGTTTAGAGGAAATGTAGCAGCTACAGAAGTGATTATAGTGTGTCTGTGTGTGTGTGTGTGTGTGTGTGTGTGTATATATATATATACACACTGGAAATCTTACCTGACCTTCAGTCTGGTCTGTCAGTGTGCTTGTCTGTGTTACAGGGCAACTCGTCCAATCCATCCAGATTCAGCTTCATATTGAACTGTGGTGGGAGCCTCCCAAGAGACTCACACACACACACACACCATATACAGTACATTCGCCGCCGCGCACAAGCAAGTACAAACTCACACAGCAGATGTGAAATCATAGTCAGGCAGTACATTGCCTTCCCTCTGACAGAAGGTCATGTACGAGTCAGTTTTATAATAGATGAGGCTGACGGAAAGAGCCGGATAGAGGAGGAGGAGTCTCGCACGGTCTACAGAGGACTGTGCTGCAACAGCAACAGAGCTGCTCTCACGGTTCCTGTTCTGGACCACGTCAGTCCAGAACGTGGACCAGAATAGAGAGAGAGAGAGAGAGAGAGAGAGAGAGAGAGAGAGAGAGAGGAGGATGATGGTGGTCGCGCGTCAGAGTGTTGACCTTCAGACAGTATCTCTAGTGGGGTTTGTCCTCTGTCATTCCGTCACTCACCCCTCCCTCTGTCACCGAGCGGGGAGAGGTGAGCGTTCACGTGCGTTTGAGGACCAGAGGGATGGGTAGAGACAGAGAAGAGCAAACTGCGTGTGAGCAGTGTGTGCTTGTTGGGTCACACCACCAAAGTCAAAACAGAAATAACACAAGGTGTTTTGAGAGGCATGACGTTTGAGGTACAGAAGTGAAACAGGTGTAAAATCTACTGGAATAAACATTGTTAGTGCATCATGGGAATAAGCTTGACAAGCAAACCAGGTACTCTAAATCAAGTGTACCTGAAGATTTCCTCGTGGCTTGTGAGTGTGGACGTGGATGTGTGGGTCAGATAGAGAGAGAGAGAGAGAGAGAGAGAGAGAGAGAGAGAGAGAGAGAGAAGAGAGAGAGAGAGAGAGAGAGAGAGAGAGAGAGAGAGAGAGAGAAAGAGAGAGAGAGAGAGAGAGAGAGAGAGAGAGAGAGAGATGAAGAGAGAGAGAGAGATGAAGAGAGAGAGAGATGAAGAGAGAGAGAGAGATGAAGAGAGAGATGAAGAGAGAGATGAAGAGAGAGATGAAGAGAGAGATGAAGAGAGAGATGAAGAGACCTAAAGTGATAATTGGATTGAGACGGAAGAGAAAAGAGATCTGGTCAAAAACATCTTCCTTCAGATCAGCATGTCTCTTTTCAGATTGCAGAGTATAATAATCCCAGGCAGATTAGGAATACACCATGTTGTATGATACTTGTGACATAAATCCGATAGAATTTATTTAGTTTACAGGTTGTGTCAATAACAAATGTTTATCTCTATCTATCTATCTCTCTCTCTATCGTGTATGTCTGTGTTTGTGCGTGTATTTGTGCATGAGCATGTATTTCTCCAGGTTATCACCTGACTCTGATGAAACAGCTCTCTTACTTAATTGCCGGGAACTGAAGCTGACCAAAAGTTGCACAACACTTTAGTTAATCTTTAACAAGCTTACACACACACACACAACACTCACGTACACATGCACACACGCACACAGAAAGAAATACACTATGATTTTACGACTGTGCAATGCGGGAGCAGCTGTCACCAACAGTCTGCCCACAGAAACACACACACAGACACACACACAGACAGAAAGCTGAGAATACGGTAAATGTGTGCATGCTTTATTTGCACGTCTGTATCTGTATCCATGAATCACAACTCTGATAAACTAGCAGCCTCATGCTAGACTCAGTAGTAAAGTTAGTATACTGTAGTACTACGCACATGCTATACAGTGATTTTTTTTTGTCCGTGGTTTTTGTTTCTGGGTCAAGGCTCTCCCTGTGGCTGGCGGCCAGTTGTTCTCCATGCCTCTTTCTCTCTCTCTCTCTCTCTCTCTCTCTCTCTCTCTCTCTCTCTCTCTCTCTCTCTCTCTCTCTCACTCTCTCTCTCTCTCTCTCTCTCTCTCTCTCTCTCTCTCTCTCTCTCTCTCTCTCTTTCTCTCCTGTAATCCAGCCAAATAAATCAGGCCTCTGCAGAAATCCCTCGCCAGCCCTCCGCTTCACCTCTCTCCCACACCAATCCTCTGATTCCCCCCCCCCCCCCCCGGCTCACACACTGAGGGGTTTGTGATTGTGTGTGTCGGGGTGGGGGTGGGGGGAGAGCCCGGGGGGGAGGGTGGGGGGGTGGTTGTGGCAACTGTACAAGCGCGCGTGTGTGTGTGTAGGCATTTTGACAGGGCTCTAGTTAACTGTCATGTTCCAGACAGTGTCTCTTCCCATATGATGTGATTTATGGACTGTCAGAGCTGTCTCTCATTGTGTCTCTTTATCCCCCCTCTCTCTTTCTCTCTCTATCTTTTTCTCTCTCTTTGTCTCATTCTCTCTTTCTATCCCTATCAGTGTCTTCTCTCTATCTCTGTCTTTCTGTCTTTGTATTTCTCTCCCTGTCCTCTCTGTCTTTCTTGTTCTATCTCTCTCTCCTTGTCCTCTCTGTCTTTCTTGTTCTATCTCTCTCTCCCTGTCCTCTTGTTCTCTCTCTCTCTCTCCCTCTCTCACTTTCCCTAGAGACAGCAGAGGGTGTAGTGTGTAGCAGTGATCCAGTTGACCATTAACGAGTGACAGCTGAAACAAACACCCCCACACAAACACACACATAAACACAAAGCATTTATGTACATGCATGTATATCTACATAGATAGAGAGATGTAAACGTTGTTATATATTCGTATGAACACTGTTGTACTATTTGTAATGTACGAGCGTGAACACGCGTACGTACACACTCAACAATGACAAAAAATACGAACGAAAAAACGAAAGAGGGAGTTTTTGTTGTGGGTTGTTTGTGTACAGTATCCCAGGTTTTGAGAGGAGATGATGTGTCGGGAGATAAGGCCTGGGCCTGCTGAGTCTTTCAACCAAAACAACATCCTGGTTTGCAGAACCCTATTATGACATAATCGCACCTAGGTTACATGGTTATGGAATCGAGAGTGAATCGATGTCACAATGGCATGTGGGGGGCATTCTTGAGCATAGATGTATATGTCTATGTTCTTGAGTGCGAAAAGTCGCAGAAAGTCTCACTTACGTTTGGAAAGTTGATCTGGATAGCTGCTTGCTTGAACATTGAAAACTTGAGGGTTCTGGGTAGATGAGTTCCTCGTGGCGAGTTGGAGGCTGCAGGCTGCAGTCAGCTGCCTCAGTGGTGTGTGGGGCAGCAGGACTGGCCACTGCAGCCGCTGCAGGGTATTACCTGTTTAACAGGTGTCTGCATTCAGAGGGAGGGTCTGGTAATGATCAACAAGGTATGCTTGCAGTGTGTTTGGGTGTAGGAAAGGTCTAGGTCAATGGTGTGGAGTAAAAATGAGTTAAGTGTGTTAATTATTAAGTGAGTACGCCTAAGGTTTTTGATTTGCTTTACACGCTGGCACTTTTTTTTTTTCAAGCGGTTTTTATACAGGTCACATGGTTCCTAATGTTTCTAGGGGCCTCGCTTCAATCCTTGGACATTATACACGCACACACACACAAGTCAAGGAAATTCATGCTCAGTAAATCGAAACCATCTTTTTCAGGGCCAACCCTCCACAACATTGTCCTGAGAGGCACCAGTGAGGGCGTGGCCACCCCCTCCCCGGTGCACCCAGGACTGGCTGTGGTGTGTCTGCGTCTGGGCTGTGAGACTGCTCCCTCCACCAAGTCCAGGACAGACCTGGGCCTAGGATTGGTGTCTCTTCTAATAGAACAGCACCCAGAGCTGACAGCTGAGCGGACCATTCACCTCCCTGAGGTGAGTCCTGAAAATCCCTCTCCAGTCCTCCCTACTAGATCAACTGAACCGAGACCAGAGAAATCAAAAGGATCACACATGAACACAGTGAACACATTGATATGTTTAGAAACATCCACTGCTATAAAGATGTTAAGAAAGTATCAACAGGTGAATGCTGTATAGGTCAGACCAGAGGTCAGACAGGTAGTGAGAAGGTCATGAAGGTCCATGTCTCCTGGGTTTCAGGTGGAGTCTGTGTTCAGTGGGGCCGTGCTCCCCTGGGTCTTCAGCCCCCTCTACTGTGGACCTGTGGTCCTCTGGACCGGGGTAAGAGCTAGTTCCACATAGCCTGTCCTAAATCTCAGACTTGGCAACATCCAGTCAACTTTTTAGCCTGCCTTTAGAACCTTGAGTTATGGAATGTTTAGATGATGTCACAAAGGGGAGGAGTTGAGGACAAGCTTGTTCATTCATTTTAGTGCAGCATCGCTTCATTGACTTGACAAGTATCTACGTATTGCAAAAGCACTGAGAAGAAAACCAAAAGAAACAAGAAATAAATAAGCATTTAGGTATGCACATAAAGTTGGCACAAGTACTGTTGACGTCGTCCCTCCAGTTCTTTTTCTCTTCAGGATTTCGACAACAGCTTCTGTCCTCTCCTTCCCGTCACATTCAGATAAGCTCATGCACGGCCCTGCGAAGTTCCCATGACACACGTCAGACGTTCGCATGCTCTTGGTCAAAGGTCGTCGGAACCAAGGTACTGTGCATATGGATGGACGACCTTCATGACAACAACCTGAGGACCCTCACAAGCGATCTGGTGCAGCCGCCTAATCGCCCATCTCTTTCTCCGTGTCCTTGTGGGTGCCTGTCCCTCTGCAGAGAACGACCACCACGATGCGCAGTGTGTGCATGGTCCGAGGAGCGGACGTGCGTCTGTGGTGGGCCGTGTCGGTGGAGAGGGCCAGACTGACGCCAGCTGTAAGAACCAAAGTTACACACACACACACACACACGTACATACAAACACACACACACACACACATCTTTCCTCTCTTTACACCAAGTCTTGACTGTTTGTCTGGTCAGGGATTGCCGTACACGGCGAACAAGTTGATGAGTATCACAGGAGTTCAGGTAAGACACTTTGAGCTTCTGGAAAGATCTGGAATCAAATCTGCCGTTTGAGTCAGACTGACAAGACAAATGTGTCACCTGATAAGAAGCCTTTCCTGCTTGGTTGCAGAAATGTGGTTGCTAATGTGGTTTGTAAATACAGACCTCTGAAATACTGTTAGAATGATGCACTGTTAAATTAATCAAATGTCTACATAAAAACATAAACCTAATAAATCCCTATTAACTTTTGCCCTTGTGCCTTGTCCTCTGTTTCAGCGTGTGGCCGGCGAGGTGAGGCAGTACCAGTCTCATGTCTGCAGTTGTACTGTTTGTCTATGGTACATACATGCCCACTGTTGTATCGGAATTACATTTATGAATAATCATAATTTTCTCCCCCCCAAAAATGTTTTTTGTGTGTATGTGGATTACTCTTTCTAACAGCAAACAGACACCAGTTCTATGGAGTTCAGTCTGGTCGTGGGTCCAGATGGCAAGCTCCGCACCACAACCAGAACCTCCTGCAAGAGGCAGGACTTCACCAGAGAGAGGGCCCAGGCACAGAGCCCTGAGGGCCAGAGCCAGGCACAGAGCCCTGAGGGCCAGGCACAGAGCCCTGAGGGCCAGAGCCAGGCACAGAGCCCTGAGGGCCAGGCACAGAGCCCTGAGGGCCAGAGCCAGGCACAGAGCCCTGAGGGCCAGGCACAGAGCCCTGAGGGCCAGAGCCAGGCACAGAGCCCTGAGGGACAGGCACAGAGCCCTGAGGGCCAGAGCCAGGCACAGAGCCCTGAGGGCCAGGCACAGAGCCCTGAGGGCCAGGCACAGAGCCCTGAGGGCCAGAGCCAGGCACAGAGCCCTGAGGGCCAGGCACAGAGCCCTGAGGGCCAGGCACAGAGCCCTGAGGGCCAGACCTTCTCTAAATCAGGGTCCCATGATGGCTCTGAGTCCAGATCCTCTGATGAACCATCTGATTTAAGTGCTGAGGAAATTCAGGTTCCTCATTTAAAGTAAGTAAATGAGGAACCTCATTCATCTACACTATATTTGTAGGAGGGCAGAGGGGGGAATAAAGTTCAGCGTAAGAGCATTTAACTGCAGATTAAAAGGTTGCAGGTTCAAATTCCCCCGTTTTGAATGAAAGCATCCGCTCAAGTCATCATTATCATTATGCACTGAGGTAGTAACCTAACAGATTGTGTCTAAAGAAGGCTCTGCTCAAAGTATGCATTTTCACTGACTGTGTGTTCTCTGCAGTTCCTACTTTACAAGCAGAAGCCTCGATCACCTGCCTGTCAGGCTGGCTGCTCTCCGACAGGGATTCACTGTAAGTACGGTACCAGTAAGGGATCTGTGCACTGTAAGGGAATACTATTTGGATTCCATTTCCTTCCTTTTCTATGTTTGATTACTCTTGTCTGATTTAATGATCCCAATGAGCTGTTTCCAAAGATAAACCCAAGCCACCTGGCACGCCAATGTAGTTTAAATAATTGAAAGAATTAATAGCAGTTGGATCCAGTCCTGCTTGGTACATGTATCCATTGTTTATGAAAGCTTACCCCAGTAACTACATGCATTATTTTATACTTTAAATACCAGTGTAAATACGGTATAAGGCGTACTTGATATCACATAGCCCAAGGAGGAAGAAACATGACAAACTTGGATATAAACCAACATGCCCCTCAAATGTGTACACATTTCCTCCTCTAATGAAGTGTTGCTTTGTGTTGTTTGATGTAGATGATCCTGGCCAAACCCAGCCACATGGATGTTCTGTGCACAGTGGGGCGCAGCCTGCTGGCCATGCTAGCCAAAGAGGCTAACAAGGTGATTGCAAGATTGCATCCATCCGCTTCATTCCGCGAGCCGGGCACAACGAAATCAGTGATTTCATCAGTGATGAAAACGCACCTCAAACGTCACGTTTTTAGTAAGCAAACGTTCTCGATGCTCCCGAGTCCAGTGTGTTGACGCCGTGCGTTGTTTATCGTGTCGCAGGACGAGGCGGTGTTCAACGACAGGTACGGCCGTCTGTTAGCGTACTGCCTCGACGGGGCAAACCAGGCTAGCATCGCACAGGAGCTGGAGGCCAATGGGGTGAGTCTCAACAGGACAAGAGAGACACTCTGTTGCACACTTTGAAAGTGTCCTGTGGTAGAAAGATGCAAATGTCTCTGACTCCAACCCAGACACTCTAATTAATCATTTGTTCATTTCTGCTCCCCGTTGATATGCCAATTCATGTCCAAAACGGTCATCTAAAACGTCATATTCTCATGGCATTTACCACATTCAACTCTTGCAGATTCGGTACTTTAACTTCATTGACGTCATGTACGAGTTGGTCATCCTGGGCATGCTGGAGGTGGAGGCAGCCAACCATCACAGTCAGTTCCCGAGCTCACACACACAAACACACATACACTGCTGCCCTAAGCCCACTTTTTTCCAGACCTGAATGGTCCAAAAATCTAAAAAATCTAAAAACACTGGCTACTAGTTTTTTTCCACAGGTACACTTGCACTTATAGCAGTTCATGTTGTTTAATTGTAACTTGTTTAACTACATGCTCTTATGTTTTTTCCCTTTGGCACTTATTTTGGTTGTTCACAATGTGTGCTTCATGTTTTGGCTACTCGCAATGTTTTGTGGCTATCTCGTTGTTATGATCAGTGACCTATGCACTTTGTAAAGCTCTCTCTTGGAAGTCGCTTTGGATAAAAGCGTCTGCTAAATGAATAAATGTAAATGTAAATGTACTATCATCCAGGCATGCTTGACTCTCTGGGGCTGGTCCCCGGTAGAGTTGAGGAGGGATGGCGCTGTGTGAGGCCCACTCCACGTGTCAGTCAGCCATGCCGTCAGGGTTTGACTCGGACTCTCCCTCCTCTCTCCCTCAGGTGGCTGGTGGCTTCATGTCACAGCTGTGTGGGCTGCTCCATGCTGTCCTCCCCAGTGGCACCGAGGAGACCCAGGGCCAGGCCTCTCTGGCCCAGCTGAAGGTGAAGGCTTTCACGCACTCTCTCTCTCTCTCTCTCGTGGTTTTTCGGTTCCAGTCTCTCCTTCTCTATACCTCTGTCCTGCTGCTATTCCTTTAACTCCCCCTCCATGTCATCCTCCTCCATATTTGTTATTATGTGTACTTCTCCTCCCTCAGGAAATGCTCATGGCTCTCCTGGATGGCGTGTTCACCCTCCCTTTACGGAGCTACACCTCCAAGAACCTGTTGATGGCTGAGCTGCGTCGGCAGCTGGGAAACCACCTTCAGCTCATGATCAGCAGCCTGCACTAGGACCTGGAGGACCCACAGTGTCTTCATTCTGACCAGGCCACCCCTACTCTGGTCCAGCCTTCTGCCCCTCTTCGACCTCCTCTTCTTCCCTCCAGGTCACCATCCTTCCCTAGGCCGCCATCTTTGTATAATAAAGACAAATAAAGAATGTGCTTGCAGAATTAATAGAGAACAACAAGCACTTCCACAGAACTTCATTGAACCCACCCATAAAGTGCATCAACACAGAAGACCATCTGTGATTGTGTGCAAAAATAACAGTAGACTGTGTCATAGTGAATATAAAGCTACATTTTATTTGGTAGGTCATATGTTATGTATTGTATGAGCAACAGACCAAAACTGCAACTGGTTAATGCTTTGTTCACTTAATAACTACTTCAATCAATGACTGTAAGTTTGGAAAGACTGACTGGCATTATCTTTTTAAGGTGTGTAGGCTTAAAGCCTCTCAATCTGCCTGACCTGAATGTTGGAGGGACCAGAGATGGTCTTTAGCTGCCTGCACAATATGTATCAACGCATCCAACACAAGTACATCAATTTCATTGTCCAGTTTTGTCTCTGAATGGTAGTTCTTCACTGGAAAGATGCAGTTCAATGGGGCACCCAGTTCATTGCTGCAATGATCCACCTGAGATGGCAAATGACAACCATCAGCTGCATGTTTGAATCATTATTCGGTAGAAGAATTCATATGCAAAAAATGAAATGCAATATTTTAATTACAAAAATGTCTGTATGTACATATGTGCTTCAGTTTCCAAACTGTATGGTTTTGTATGTGTAATATCCAGCCTAATTCAAAGAAACTATTTACCTTTGTTTTAATTTCTTTGCTTGAGAAGATGTATTTTAGATCATTTGCCACATATGGACAAGCCAGATCTGGCATGGTCAGAATCACAATTTGAGGAATGCCTGATATAAAATACACAAGATGAGAGAGATTGACAGTATGGCAGCGATTATTTGAACCCCAAGTACCTTAATTTGAGTTGGTATATATAAACTTAATCATTTGTTTATGGTAACACTGAAGGAGGTTATTATTACCAAGTTTGTTAGCTTGCTTCCTGATATCTCTCATCTTTTGTGTGGGTTAAACTGGAAAAGGACAGTGTATACCGGACTGTGCATTTTTTGTTGATAAACTATTTTTTGTTTTTATTTGACGCTAATCATAAAAAGAGGTTTACTGTTGACCGTTACCATATTCCATATTGTAATATTAAATGTGGTATTTTAGTGGTGGTGTTGGGAGAAATACATGAACTGTTACCTCATAACCATTACGGACGTGTCCCTTGAGAGCATTAACAATGTCGTCACTGTGCATCCCTTTTGAAGCCATGGAATCTTCTATGCCCATGACATCATAGATCACTAAAGGCAAAGCTGAACCTTTATGTTCAATGCGGTGTCCCGAGTACTGCAAAGAAATTCAAGTATTATCAGTTTTGGTGTTGAAACTATAACAATGTTCATGCTTATAATAATGTCTTCGATGATTGTGAATCATTTCTTACTGTTTGGGTGCAGCTGTGGTCAGTGTGAGCCTGTGCCAACACATTGACAGCAACATGATCAACAAAGACACTTTTGACTGAGTCGATGAAGCTGGACTTCCCTGCAGCGATTGGTCCATATAACATAATGTTAAAGTTGTCCACACCTATTGGCTCCATTTTCGTTAGTTTTGTTTTCATCGCATCTCTTTCGCTGTCAAGAGGACAGTAACATTGACAACAATATGTCAACATTAAAATAACAACATTTACATTGTGCAGTATAGGCTACTGTAGCTACTATATAACATGACAATAAAGTGTCAATCATATTGTGGTTGATTGTGGAATAACTCAGACACAAACTCAGTCACTGTCACACAGATAAAAGGGAACTTTCTGGGACTGTGAAACACATTTTGCCATTTTGGTGGGATATCACGTCTTTTATATTTCAGGAAGA
Source organism: Osmerus eperlanus (assembly GCF_963692335.1). Taxonomy (NCBI): domain Eukaryota; kingdom Metazoa; phylum Chordata; class Actinopteri; order Osmeriformes; family Osmeridae; genus Osmerus; species Osmerus eperlanus. The sequence continues at coordinate 3,948,162 of NC_085037.1, forward strand.
GATGTTGTTGCCAGACAGGTTGTTTAATGGGACATAGCCTACATGTACTACCTGTGTTGTCTTTCAGTAAAAGTTTCCCAAAAAATCCTAACAATTCATCAATCTCTTCCCAGTTTACTCACCTCCAGTCTGGACCTTGTCTCCACACTGTGTGACATAAAAAAAAGTATGTTAGTCCTCCAAAACCACATATGTCAACAACCCTTTTACTGTACAAACAGAAATGAGTTTCTGGGTATAAAATGTAAAGACTGATTCTGTCATAGTTTTACAGTCTAACCCTTATGCACCAATAAAAACCAAGTGCAACTGTGTTCAGTAGCAACTCAACTCTAAAGATTTAGACACATCTTACCTGAATTACCCATTTTATTCTTCTCTGTGAAAAAAAATTAAAAAGGTGAATCTAGTATTCTATGATCACATATGATCTCTTTCAATATTACAATACGGATTTACAATGACACTTATAACTGTATTAGTGTAGGCCTACATAAAGTTAAATTACAACCATTAACAGCACACAAATGTAGTCTTCCACTTTCAATAATCCACTAACATTAAGTGTTTTTTGTTGTTTTGTTTTTTTACAATCTTTTATATGGTGAGTCTGGGGTCAGATGGCTGAGCGGTTAGGAAATCGGGCTATTAATCAGAAGGTTGCTAGTTCGATTCCTGGCCATGCCAAATGACGTTGTGTCATTGGGCAAGGAACTTCACCCTACTTGCCTCTGGGAGAATGTCCCTGTACTTACTGTAAGTCGCTCTGGATAAGAGTGCCTGCTAAATGACTAAATGTAAAATGAGTCTAATGGGAGGAATTCTAATGAACAAGACTATATTGCAGTTTGCGCTGCATTAACTTGCAGCTCATTGGTCAAGTGTCTATCCACGTTAGTTATCAGGTTTGTTGCATACCCTTCACATTTATCATTAGGCCTATACGTCAAAGTATTACACAGGTGTTGTATTGGTTTATAAGTATTCTTTTCATAATCAGACATAGCCAAAGTTAGAAGTGCTTTTTAAAGAGAAAATAAGTGACTTACCGTCTCTGTCTGCCTCCAAACCAAGACGGTTATGGTTGTAATTCTGCTAGGAATCAACTGCGTTAGTAACTTTCACCTTCATGATATTGATACTTTCACTTTCATTTCCAGTCAATGTGATACAGAGTGAATCATCACATTTACACTAGAATTATGTATATTGAAAAATCCACTCAACGGTTTGTTTTCAAAACTGTTAAAGCAAGCCACTGTGATAAATGGTTCCACTGATAAAAGTCAGATTTTGAGTTAAGAACGAACGTTTCAACGAACGCGTCTCGCACGTTACACGTCAAAATAATATACTGGTGTTCCGTTGGTTTATAAAAGTATGAATCTTTTCATCATAAAACCAGAATAAAATAGTTCGCAAGCCAAAGTTAGAAGTGCTTTTAAAGAGGAAAATAAGATAATTACCGTGTCTGTGCGCCTTCACCCCAGAATGAAGGTTATGGTTGTGTACTGAATTCTGTCAGACAACTGCGTTAGTAACTTTCACTTTCATGATACCTTTACTTTCACTTTAATTTCCAGCATATGGGATATAGAGTGAATCATCACATTTGCTACAATTATGTATATTGAAAAATACACTCAACTGTTTCTTTTTCTTTCAAAAAACTATTAAACTGTTGTGATGGAATAATTTAATATATGCCATTAGTCTTACATGAAGTACCTACATGTACACTGCCTCATGTTCTGATGGAAAGGTGTTGTTAGTTTTAGTGTAGGACATCACTTGTGCAATGTGGTTTTCTACAGTAAGGAAGAGTTGGCCAACAGACACCTTTTGACCTAAGGATCGGTGGCATTCAAGCCATTATTATACTGTACACTTAAGTTCTTTTTAGGAAATGATTATCAGTTCCATTCAGTTCCATTCAGCTTGCTTGCTTTGGAAGCATACATTATGACTTGTTTGAGAAGGACTGTGTGGAGCTCCTCAACACTGCGGCTGGCTGAGCCAACATGGGAGCACCACATGCTGTACTCCCCTGTGCCAGAGCTTTCTTGTTTGTTTGACCTAACGTTTTGTTTCCTGTACCTCCATCTGAAATACACCTCGTTATTGTCTGTCTGCCTGTCCACCAGTACGCCCACCAGCTCAGCCTGCCCTGCTCTGCCTGTCATTCCCTGTCCTTCCATTCCCCATAAATACCCTTTAAGCCTCAACCTTGTCCCATGTTTGGTGTCGTGCAATTGAGCCAACTAGCCTAACTCTCCCTAAACAGCTATTTTTCCATCCCTTATGGAACATTCTGGTCTTCTCTCTCATGCATCCCTCTATACTCCAGCCTTCATCCCCCTCCCCTAACCACCGCCTCCGCCCCATCCCTCCATAAGGTGCTCTGTGGTGTCCTGGGCCTGGCAGAGACTTTCCATAAACAACAGGTGCTTTCACAACACCTTGGTATCGGTTGAGAACCGTGGGGTTCCCCGGAAAAACAACAAAGTGTTCTTAAGAGAACCCTGTGGTTCATGTTGAGGATGTTTTCGCGCCAAAGAACTACAGCGGGTAGATTGAGGAGTTTTATTTTTAAGTAGGTCAATGTCTTTTTCACATTCCCACCTATGTTCGGTGCTTGTTTTTGTTGTAAAGAGACACCTCCTAATTGGTTCAGCAGGGGTTTGAAAACAGCATGTGAGGCTTTGTGTGAGCGCACATGGGTGTGTTAGCGTTTGTAGAATGCAAATGCAGAGTATCCACGACCACAGACAGAAGACACGCACAGACACATGCTTACAAAGCCACTGTCACACACGTGCAGTCACATTGTCATTGTGTGTGTGTGTGTGTGTGCGTGTACGTGTGTGTGGGGTCCCTCCTCTCTTTCTCTCTCATTCTCTCCCTCTCAGCTACAGTGTCACTGATAGTATTATTAGTCAGTGTATGACAGCCCATGCAGAGGCAGCACATTCTGTTACTACTACTTGGGATGTTTGTGTTTTTTGTGTTCACTGGTCAGAAAGACTCTCAAGGGGGGGGGGGGGGGATAAGTTGAACATTCTACAGAGCTGCAGAGTGGTGGTGAATGAGTTCAAAGAGAGTGTTGTCTATCTCCTACAAACCCGGAAAGTTTCCCTGACTCACCGTGTCTTTTCCCACATGGATAAGGTTGACATGGCTGCCATTGAAGAACAGTGTGTGTGTGCGCTTGTGACTGTGTGTGTGTCTGTGTGTGTTCAGCACTGGTAGAGAGAACGCTCTTCTCAGTGCTCTTGTACACAGCACTTTTGATGAGACTCAATGAATTTTAATCAAGTTCTGCAGGGTGTTCCATAGCCCCAAGTCCCGCTGGGAAGAGATCACAAAGAATTTTCAAGTGCAATCTCCCTCTCTCTCTCTTTCTTTTGCTCTTTCTCTCTCTCTGATACTCTCCCTTTCTCTGTAGCTCACTTAGTCTCTCTCTCTATATATTTTTTGTCTGTCTCTTTCTCTCTGGGTTCTGTATCCTCAACAGATTTTCTCTTCCTCTCTGTCCCCCCTCTCCCCAATGATTTTTGTCTCCTTCCTTTCTCTCCCCAGCTCTCTCCTCTCTGGCTTGTCTCTCTCTCTCCGTCTCTCTCTCCCTCT